>NC_053027.1:54269056-54514193 GCF_003073215.2 Triticum urartu
TAAGACTATGGGTTTACGAATATTTGAATGATTGTTTTGGACAAGTGGGAGATGTTTGAATTATGTGTCCTGCAACTATATTCAAATTACTAGGAATTACTAAATATTCGGAATACCTCATTGTGGAATTATACATGTATTTATGCATGGAATTACTTTACATGATTATCATGGAATTATCACTTGTTGGAAAGTACTTAAGTAGAATATGCTTAAGGAAGTTGGTCGATTATCAGTGGAATACAATATACGATTTATATTGAAAAGACTACACGGGTACACTGATGATTGGAAGGAGCTAGATCGTATAGTTAGATTACAGCACTAATGTTGATCTACGTAATTAGGGGAATTTCTCTATTATGGCGTTGCTCACAAGCGCGTGCTTCAGGGACATAACGGGTAGAATCCGTTAACAGACAAATATGATCGTGGTTGGTAATTTGATCTGGACTCTATCCCGGAAACTAGTGGAAAAGGCTAGGAATCTTATATCTGCATAAGAGGTGGACTCTTTGGAAAGACAATATAATGAGGGCTTCATCACCCTCATCCCCAAAGTTGGGACTCCTGAGTCTCTCAATGACTATCGACCGATAACGCTTCTCAACTGTTGTCTCAAAGTTGTTACAAAAAATCTTGGCTAATAGACTTCAAAAAGTCATCCTCAAAATTGTGCACAAGAATCAATATGGATTTCTTAAAGGCCGGACCATACAAGGTTGTCTTGCATGGGCTTACGAATACATATATCAATGCCAATCTTCCAGAAAGGAAATCATGCTTCTCAAGTTAGATTTCGCCAAAGCATTTGATACGATTGAACATGAGGCAATGATTGAAATTATGAAAAGCATGGGATTCAATGACAAATGGCTGGGATGGATTCGATGCATCTTCTCCTCGGGCAAATCTTCGGTTCTTCTTAATGGCACTCCTGGTCGGCAATTCTACTGCAAATGTGGCGTGAGGCAGGGGGACCCTCTCTCCCCACTAATCTTTGTTCTTGCGGCCGACCTCTTGCAAGCGGCCATAAATGATGCTTTTGTGCGCCACTTGATCCACCTGCCGTTCTCATCCCCACACCAGAAGGATTACCCAGTAATTCAATACGCAGACGACACCATCTTGCTCATGCCCGCATGCACCCAACAAGCTACTACCATCAAGGACATCTTAAATGACTATGCCACGTCCATTGGGTTGAAAATAATTTTTCATAAATCCACTCTTATCACAATGAATTGTGACCCGGAAAAAACTCAGGAAATAGCAAATATCTTTGGATGTGTCATTGGCAAGTTACCGTTTACCTATTTGGGCCTCCCACTTGGAACTACACGTCCAACAATTATCGAGCTCATGCCGCTGGTTTGCTCCATGGAAAGAAGACTAACTGCCACTCTAAACATGATATCCTACGGTGGCAAATTATCCCTGCTGAACTCTGTGATAACTTCATTGATCATTTTTGCTCTATGCACACTCAGACTGCCAACCAAGATCATTGAACTGCTGGACAAGATTAGAAGAAAGTGCTTGTGGACTAAGAAACTGAGCAAGGTGACAAATGCAACTCCCTATCCGCCTGGAACATGGTCTGCCAACCCAAAGAATGCGGTGGCCTAGGTGTAATTGACCTCAGAACTCAAGGAGACGCCCTCTTACTCAAATACTTACATAAATTCTATAACAGGTGGGATGTTCCTTGGGTCCAGCTAATCTGGAATACATATTACTCTAACCGAATTCCACATGCTTCAGACACATGTGGATCTTTCTGGTGGCGAGATGTCGCAAAACTAATGCCCATTTATAGGGGGATCTCTACTGTCCAGGTAGCGAATGGCAAGAATGTTCTCTTCTGGAAGGATTCTTGGACAGACAATATTATCGCTGAAAACTATCCCCGCGCATTCTCCTACGCCATAAATGAAGACGTGTCGGTCAAAGATTTCTTGTCCATCACGGCACTGCGAGAGGCGTTTCACCTTCCACTCTCAGAACAAGCTCACGCTGAAGTTCGACAAATGCAATCTGACCTGGCTACGATTACCTTATCTGATGAGGCAGATGTTTGGATATATGCATGGGGATCAGATCAATTCACAGCTCATAGATACTATACATTCTACTTCAGAGATACTATACATTCTACTTCAGAGATGTTCGAGCGCATGAGGCCTTTGGCTGGATTTGGAAGTCAAGATCCACCATGAAGATTAAGGTTTTCGGGTGGCTGCTTTTGACTGATCGCCTTAATACCAGGAATATGCTCAAACGATGTCATTACAACATTGGTGAAGACCACAACTATATCCTTTGTGGACTGCAAATTGAGGAAACCCTGGAGCATTTATTCTTCGAATGCCAATTCAGCATTGAATGTTGGACAAGTCTGGGACTCTCCTGGCCACAAGGAATGTCACGCCTTCAGAATGTGGCTATGGCCAAACAGCACTGGAATCGACCTCTATTCATGGAGATGTTCCTGCTTGCGGCATGGAGCTTGTGGAAGGAACGCAACAATAAACACTTCAGGGGGATTGTCCCAACAAAACTTTCTTGGCTAGACAGATTTAAGAAAGATTTCTTTCTCCTAACCTATAGGGTCAAGGAAAAACATAAACATCTCATCCCTATCATCCTTTCTTCTGTAGTCTAGCTCCCTCTCACACCCAAAATGGGGTGTTGACACATGTATATACACCATGTAAATTGTATATCACCATTTTAATACAAACATAACAGTGGGAGGTTCTCCTACTGTTCACAGGTTCAAAAAAAAAGGTCCCTACCCCCTAGCCTCATATACGCGAATTGTGAGCGGCATCACGGATAAGCGCGGAGGAATAGGGGGTAGACCACAGTTTTTCTAACACAAGATAGTCAGCTCGTTTTCAAGTATAGAGAATAAAAACTCGAGGACCGCCTCACCAGCATAATCAACTTCGCAAGCTCTTTTAATGAACTGATCCAGTCCCAGCACTCTCCACACCTCCTTTGCTTTCTGACATTGGAATAACATATCCTTTGTAAACCTGTTTGTTGCAACACGGAAAGAGGAAACAAGAAAAAAATGTACTTTTCCGTAAAAAAGGGGGGAAAGGTTGTACAAGAAAGAAACTGTAATCTGCGCCTTCCACGCAACTCCGTAAATATTTACCTTGAAACTTGTCTACCCATACAATGACTGCACACAGAACCTGGATGCTAACAAATCAGAAACCCTCACATCGCACGGAACGCGGAAAACAGCACGAAAGAAGAAATAAACAGACTACTGTGCTCATCACCATCTCCCCCTATAGACGCTCCTAGTCGATTCTCACAGAGCCTGGGGATTCGGAACTCCGGACGGGCTCGGCAGGTTGCTCATGCTCGCGGTTCGTAGGAGCTTGCGGAACTCGGACAGGCTTATCCGCCCATCTTTGTCGATGTCGGCCTCCTCCAGCAATGGCTCGATGGATCCCTTCAGGCCCGTGTGCTGCGCATCGGAGGAAAATCACAAGTGAGAACACTACCGGTTACATTACGGTATCTATGCTGCTGTTGTTGGTATACTGTTTGGTCTGTCTCAGTAAATATACTACTCTAGATCATATCATAATATCGCACATTGCCACGCCCTCCTTTTTGTATGATGGAATTTAAGTTGTATAAGAATGTAATATATACACTATGTTACTCCCATTATGTGAAATATAATTAAGTTGCAAGCACAATTTCTGAAAATTGGAATGAATATACATAGAATGCAGCGTGTCACCAGATTATTTAGCTTGCCATGTTATTATGTTACTATTTGAGTTAATTGTATGTTTTACCCCTAAGTTTGATGATTTTGACAGGTTCTACCTCATTTGAGCCGAATTCCTCCATTTTACTCCATTTATCATGTAGTATTTTACACAAATACTACATGATGTTCTCTTATCTCGAAAAAAATCATGTTTTCAAAGGAAAAAATATATTCATGATAAATGGCGGCCACGGCATCGCTACATCGACCAAAGGCTGCCGCGGGAAAGATATGCACTACACCAATTCCCAATGTGTCAACCCAATGATCCATTATAGCCTGATTAACCACGGCTCTCCGAGGTCAACACTTGGAGCAGCGGCCCAAGAGATGGCAGGCCTGCAACGACAACACTGCTGGCACAAAGAAAAGATCTGCACCGCTCCTTGACAGATCCAAGGACTGACGAAGGAAAAACGCTACGAAGGCTCGTAGGTCGCTCAGTTATACTGTTTCCTAATAATATTTAGGCTCTAAATAGTAATGGTCCAAATATGAATGCTCAAGCATGCAGCTTGGACAAACAAACGAGCCTTTCAAACCTGATGCATACTTTCTTTTTATGGTGGAAAAAACATAATTTCTATGCGCAAACTCGAGGAATTACTTCATTCACTGAATATGAAGAACCAGATAGTTGGAAGCAAAGCACAATATGGAACGTCTCATCCAGATTAAGTCGAGCCAACTCACCATTCATGAGCAAAAAAGTGCAAAAAAGGATTATGTGACATGATGCGTGAATCGAAGAACCAACATGAACACAATGGGAATCAGAACTTACCATTCTAAGTTCATCGGGGGTGATGTATCCATCACCATCCAGATCGAATTTGCTGAAAGCAGCTTGGCAGCGCAGGCCCCACCTTTCAGAGTCCAGCTCAGCCATCTGATGTATGTGGAGAGTTGCTGCAACAAACTCTTTGAAGTCGACAAGGCCATCCGTGTTGCTGTCGATCTATCATATAAAATAAGAATATAAGATCAGTTGAAGTTATGTCAACTGCTTGCTGTGAAATAAAAGGGAGACTGAAAAGAAGTTACTCAAAGCTTACCGCTTGAATGATCTCGAGAACACGAGGGCCCTTCAATCTCCAAGGAAGATCCTTCGCAAGGGCCTATGGAAACATACAAAGATCGTCAGCACCATCCAGTACCAGTGCAAAACGTTCTCATATAAAAACGACTCTAAATCTTACATGCCGCATTTCTTCAATGCTAATTGATCCACTTTTATCAACATCAATAGCATCGAATTGGTCCTTTAGATCCGCTAGCTCTTCCTCATTGACTGTACTTGCTAAGGCCTGAACAAGCAATGGAGCAATATTTGTAAGGAACAGAATGAGAATACCATAAAAATATTTTTGAGACCGCGATGCTTACCCGCAGCGCAAATTGCTTAAAACGGCTGTACTTGACAAATTGGCGCATGTTGTACAACACAGATATATCGACAGGGATCTCAGATGCATCTCCTCCTTCTCTCACCCATGGATGTGCTAATCATGTCAAGCACAATCACAATCAGAATTAGTAAACATTCTTGCTGCAATCATCTTCCTAACTTGATGCTTAAAAAGTTTAAGCTACATGTTAACACTATATGTCTTTCTACAACCAAATAAACTCCTATAAGATGATACAGCCTGGAAAAAATATGGTATTGCAGCAGATATCCAGTGTTTGGCCTCACTAAAAAACCAAATAAAACTGAATAACTCACATGTGTTTTTAAAATTTCATAAGGCTTCTTTTTTAGAGAACTTTATGTTACTCCCGGAATCAGAATGCAACATCTGGTTCTAGCATCATATTTTGAAAATGCCAGAAAAATTTCGTGATGAAAGACAGACTTGTCCTCAGGCTGTATGTATGCACAGCACTTAGCATGCAGATTGCAGACTTACTCATGTGCATTCTTTTTTGGCACTATGTATGTGTGTGTTTTCTCACGCAGAAAACAAGAATAGACAAAAAATACAACCCTAAGCATCATGTATACTAGCAAAGTATTGACATTATATTGGAACTTACAGAGAGCTTGAGCTGCTGTCAATCTCGCCCTTGGGTTCTTCACCAGTAATTTTTTAACAAAATCTTTAGCACTTGAACTGATGCTTGGCCAAGGCCTCTTACGAAAATCAGGCTTGTTTCTTAGAACCTGATTAAAAGAAATTAATAGAACACATAAGATCATGTATGCTATCAAGATTCTGTCTTTGCTGATGTACATGCACAGAAACATTACACACAACAATAAAAAATGACGGTAGATTTAAGTGGGCGGCCATATTATCCAACACCTTTTACTGGTTGAGTAAAATGTTTAACTTATGGTTATTTTCTAAATTAACTACAAATGTTCTGTCATGGCATGTGGGGTCAGACTTTTCTAGCAAGCCAGTAGGAAAGGCAGCAGATTGTTCTCTTTTTGTAAAATACCGAGAATACATAGACATGTTTTAAAAATAGTTATAACATGATTTGGCAGGAAAATTTATTCCAGGAGATAGTACTATAAATTTCTATGCTTAGGTGCCTGTCTGAAACTAACGCAATATACCATCATTTAACATGGATAATCCTAGGATCAAATTTCCCAGTAGCTATACCAGCAGCTATGCACAGTTTGCCTGGGAGGATTGGCACCATAGACTGTGCCTTTATACTGTGTCTGTAAAGAAATATAAGAGCGTTTAGATCACTAGCCATCTAAACGCTCTTATATTTCTTTACAGAGGGAGTATTAAATAAAATTGGACGCTTTTTTATACATTGATTTCTGAGATGGCTAACGGTTATACATCAACACGTCCAAATAATGGTAGGCAATTTAAGGCTGTATTAAAAGGACAGACCCAGTGCTAGAAGCTCCCACGCCAGGTGGGGTCTGGGGAAGGATTATACAATTTAAGACTGCATTGTGTCAAATAAATTGGCAGGCATCAGCTACTACAGAAATTGCATAAAGAGTAGAGACTGCACATGTTTAAGTTTAACCCTTAGTAAGGTAACATTGCTACATTACATAGTGAAAAGGTTGCAAAAAACACAGCTTCTTCATTTTGTCTGTTCACTGTGAAAACACTGATAAAGCTCACCGCAGTCACCAAGCACACTTTACATGGAAGCATAAGCATAATCAATACAACAGCAATCCATTTACCTCCTTGAATATACCATCCTCTGTTTTATCCCAAAAAGGGCGCCTCCCACAGAGCAAAATGTAAGTTATAACTCCTATGCTCCAAACATCGGACTCAGGTCCAGATCGACGTTTTAATACTTCTGGTGCAACATAATAGGCACTGCCAACTATATCACGGAACTTCTTCCCTGTAATCATGCATTTAAACGATGTATGAGCCAGAGCAATTACCGAGTTCTATGCCCCGTTAAGACTTGATGCAACAAGATACACATAACAATGATGCACATATACAGAAGACACTGAAGCAGGTACCTGGTTTTATGAAATCTGACAAACCAAAATCTGTTGCCTTCAGAGGCGAATCCTCCTTGGTTGATTTGAAAAGGAAGTTCTGGGAAGGAAAATAGGCACATTCTTACATGACCTGAGAAGTAGTGAAGTATCACCAAAACTGTATACTAAATGCCAAGACATCAAAACCGATCAATTTTTACCTCAGGCTTCATATCTCGGTGGACTAACCCACGCAGATGACACTCAGCAGCCACTTTGAGCATCTGCCGCACCACCACAGCAGCATCTTTCTCACTATAGCGGCTGTTTTTTCTGCCAAAGGGGAAATACCAATGAGAAGTGGCTCTAGCAACCTAATGATACTAGAAGAGAAAACGATATATGGAACAAGAAAAGCAGAATATATCTGATCTTACTTTGCCAAAATCCGGTCCAATAGTTCACCACCTTCACAAAGTCTGCAAGAAAGGGCAAAGAAGCAAGACTTAGTACTTGGTAATAGAGCATAGGAATGATTATGTTTTTAAAAGAAAGAACTCCGGATATCTTTTAAGTGTGATAGTCCAATAGATCATGCTATATGCTAACCAAATATCTGTCGTACAATGCAAGGAAACTGCAAAGAGTTCAAAACATACATGACTAAGTGCTAAAAAGTCATGAACTCAAAATTTAAACATTTAATTACACTATAACACGTTCTGACATTCATATATTATTATAATGTAAAAGATAGATAGACAATACAACTGGTCTATCCACAGTTAGGAATAGAAACTTAATCTATCTCAGGACAGGACAGAATTACTAGGATATAGAACGATATTTCAGCAAGTGCATGTTTGTGACTCTAGGAACAAGAAATCGTAATTTGTTTCAACAAAAAAATAACACCATTAAATCTGCAGACCATCATATGATTAAATGTTAATGAGAGCAAATTCTGCTAAATGTACAAGACTACTTACTCCATCACAATATACACATATGAATCGTCCTCGAATGCATTGTCGAAGTGAACAATGTTCTCATGGCCTTTAAGGGCTTTAAGAATCTTAACTTCTCTCTTTACATCTTCCACAGCAACAGGTCGGGTCATCTGTCATAAAGTCCATAAATATACTTGTGTTAATCACATACTCCAAAGATGATGCATAGCAGACAGATGTAAATGTGTAATTGTACACTGCACGTATCCAAGACTTCAATTAGCTGCATGGATGAACATTAGCTGAACAGGACTCGACGCCAAATCTATCTATAATAGAGGATAATGATTTATAGAACCATGGGCAATTAGCATTCATGCAGTGAAGTATTATGTTTTCATTGGTTATTATTATAGATCGCAACATAGCAGTGCAGGTGCTACATTTTGTTTCCTTTGGAATAAGAGGTATAATTCCACAGAAGGTTAATAATCAATAGTCAGTACGACTTTCACAAGGATATCCTGCTGTCAACTTTCAATTGTTATGCATTCTGCCACAGAACGAATGGCCCATATTTCTAGCATACCTATGACACGAATTTACTATGAAAGTCATTTAAGATTCCGTGGTGATTGAAATTTCTAGACGTATTTCAGTGCTAGATACATCCGTTTGAGCGACAAGTAATATGGATCGGAGGGAGTAGAAAATAATAAAGCAATACTGTCGTTTGAACCAAGGTACTAAGTCTTTGAATACATCAACACCGTGTTGATTAGTACATGCATTCCCAGGTCAAATTTAGTGGAATGAAGAAAATGTCATCCGCCAATAACACGGAAGAAGCCAAAGAGACATTGTCCACTCCAGGAAATGGTTGGTGAGCTTACCAGGAGCAACAGGATAAGCTATCCTAAATGAACACCTACACCAAATTATCCGTAAAGACTGCAAAAAATAATATCAAAACTAAAATCAAGGTTGAAAACGAAGACATATACACTACGCGAAAACTGGAGCTCCATGTGAAATGTATTTCACAAAAATGGCGCTTCACAAGTTCTTAACAGAAACAAGAGGCGCCGACAAGGTAGCGTACAAACTACTACTATCAACCATAACATTCTCCCTCTGAGGTTGAAAAGACGAAGCATCTACGCAAACAGTCAGGAGTTAGGAGGAAGCGTCTTCACCATTTCAGGGAGAAGTAGAAGTACAGGTACTTGTACCATTTTCAGGAGCAAAATTGGCGTGGTGAACAACTACTCAAGTGCCAAACCAGGAAGGAACCCGCGAAGATGGGCTTCACTCATGTACTGGACCCCCAAAAAGGAAAGTGGACAGCTGCACCTATTGATGAATCGACAAGAGGAAGAGTGTAGGGCCTCGCCGACACGGAGGGTAGACCATCCTCCTCCACATATCATCAGCGGCAGCGGCAGCATTCAGCAATCTTATACCGAGAATGGCGAGCAATTTCATTTACCCCGTGTAATAATCGTATCTTCTAAAGTCTAAATCCGCGCAACGCCGCTGAATCGACGAGCCGGGTGATCTCAAGCTAGCCGAACGAATCGCCCGACGACCGGCGGCGGCGACTGATTCCGTCGCAATCTCCCGACCGAACGAAGACCGCGGGGAACCGAACCGAACCGAACCGAGCTGCAGATGCGGTGGGGGGAAATCCTGAGAAACGGACCTTGGCCTTGTCGATGCGCTTGACGGCGACGCGGTCCCCGGAGAGGCGGTCGACTGCGGCGAAGGTGTAGCCGAACTGGCCGTGGCCGAGCAGGCGGCCGACCTCGTACCTGCCCTCGAAGTCCCGCTCGTAGCCGAACTCCACCGCGGGCGCCTCCGCCGCGCCCTTCTCCTCCGCCTTGCCGCCCCTCGGCCGCTGCCGCCGCCGCCGCTCCGCGTCCGCCTCCTGCTTGGAGGAGGACAGGCAGGCGCCCATGATGGCCGGTCCTCGTCGTCGGAAGGGTCGTCGCCGGGAGAGTCGTCGTCGTCGTCGTCGGGGGCGCGGGGGTTTGGGGGTGCGAGCTCAGCATAGGGAGGGCGCGGGCGAGGTATATAGGGGCGGGGAGGCGGAGGCGGAGGAGGGGGGTTTGGGTCGGGTCAGGTGGGGTGGGGTGGGGGAGGGGGGGAGGAGGAAGGTGGAGAGGAAGGTGAGGGCGGAGCGGAGGAAGAGGAGGGAGACAGCGAGAGGGGAAGAAGAGGAGGCCTTCCCGTGTGTCGCTGGTCAGTCAGTCAAACCGTCAAACTGCCTTGCCTCCCATTGTCAACACACCTCCTCCCCCTCTTTCACACCATTTCTTCCCTTCTATTCTTGTCTCTTTCCTTCCTTGTTTCTCCTATCATAATGTAATTTTTCTGTTTAGTTTAAGTTACAACGACGTCGAGGGGGTTTAGTTTGTCTGATTTCTGTGTTTCTGTTGTGTGTCCTGGACTAACAATTTCCTCCCGCATCCGTCTACGGACATGGATGCGGGAGGCAGTCATCCAACGTTGCCCGCATACATTCGATGAACTAACCGGACGAAATCCGTGAACTCCGCGCCGGCATGCCACGTTGCGCCTATCCCGCCAGCGCCCCTGTCGGTGTACTCCTGCGCCGTTTGGGCGCTCCAGGATGACTAAGAGCTGTCGCTGCCAGAGCTGCCGCCGAGGTAGTGGCGAAGGCGACCACGCGCCTTTGTGGTCGCATTGGGCACGGGTGGCAGAGAGTGGCGCTCCTCCTTGACGTGCCGGGCGACGATGAGTGGCGCTCCTCCTTGGCGCGTCGGGGTGGCGACGAGAGGTGCTCTTCCTTCACACGTCGGGGTTGCGGCGACAGGGGCTCCTCCTTCACGCGGTGCCCAATTTGGACACCCCGGTTGGGCGGTGGAGAGCGCGAAGGGGATGTCGACTCCGACTTCACGGGGAGGAGCATCCCCGGTGGCGGAGGCGGGCCGTTCAGGTGGAGGACGGAGCGACAGAGCATCAACTCAATCCGCTGCTCGTACTCCTCATCTGTGGCCGTGTACACCTGGTCCGCCACCACTCCCGCGGATTGCTGCTGCAGTGACGACTGGTCCTCCTCGTCGCTGGAGGAGATGACGATCTCCGCCTTCATGGAGGAGCCTCCTGTCGATGAGGGCGACGACCCCGGAGTTCGAGGGTGGCGTCATCACGATCCGTCGATACCCACCCCGAAATTGCTGCCTGCCGACGCCGAGGCTCAGGACTTGCCCATCACCGGAGTTGTGGACGAAAAGGGGCGGGAAGGGGAGGAGGAGGAGGATGAGGAAGAGCGAAGAGATCCTTTTGCTATGCTACAACATTCTTGGCATCCTTCACCCAAAGTGTCAACTCATATGTTATGCTTATGAGTTATGATGAGATCCTTTCTCTATTTTGGACGGTTTGATGTCCTACCAATTTTGATGCTTCGTGACTCTTCTGATTCCCCTCGATGATCCACTTTTCTGGTTTTACTTGTTCAGCCACCATGTCATATCCCTAATCGCTAGCCTCATTCACTTCTTCATTGTGTGTCCTTCAGTCCCCTCCAGAGATCGTTCAAGTCCGAGGCGGACATGGTGGCTCGCCGCCCTCAGCAGCGATGAGGATGAGCACGAGGTGGAAGCAAACATGCCTGATGTAACGTCCCGGCATATATGGTTAAGATCTAGACTGATCTCATAGATCAACACTATTATTATCCTCAAATTGCTCTAAGCCAAGAGGGAATTCCTTATTGTTATGTCTAATTTTGAGGTTCCTTGCAGACGAGTTTCTGAAGAAAAAAAGAATTTTTTTATTGATATGAGTAGCATATCTATCATATTAATCCGGATATTATACATGGCCTTTCGATAGTAGGGGGAGTGTACAAAATATTCTTGTACCGGAGTTTTCTCAAAAGAAAAACAAGGAAAAGTAAATAGTAGACACTAGTGTTGGGCATGCTTCCAACACGGTTGGTAACATCATCATTGGTAGGTGTGATATTGGTTTCTCTATTCCAGAATCGGTATGTGCAAATTTTATTAGGGACAAGGCGTTCAATAGTCCTTAAACATCTACTCTCTTTGTTCCATAATGAAAGATGTTTTTTGACACTACACTCTTTCTCCAAATATCTAAACATGCATCGAGCTATCTTACACATGCGGCAGCTAACGATTTGTATACATACTGTAAAAGGAAAAAAAATGCATACTGTTAAAAGATGTGCTCCCAAACTAGCTTTGCATGATCGGCCAGTGTTAATTTCCTGGTGGTTCAACCAGCAGCCACTTAATTATAATAATACCACGAATTAAGTTTGATTTGATTGCCTGACAGCGCTATGTTGGTCGTCTCTCCTCCGCAGTCTAGATAGGGAGGGATTAAGCAGATCAAATGTGTGTCATGCCGGGAAAAAACTTTTGTAATATTTACACTCAGCGTGTGTTGACTTCCCATGCGTCGTAGCCGGGTAGATTCCTCCTTGGACGCGGTCTTGGTCAAATCAACTTTCGTTCATGGACCGAACCTTTCGAAATCATCTGTATTTAAGAGGGAAAAAAGTGTCAAAAGATGCAACACGACAATCATCATACAGGTTACAGCAGTCTGCAAACTCCTTCCCCACCTGCCCCATGTCGCTCGACCTTAACCTACCCCCCTTCCCACCTCTCCACCCTCGACTCCGGCATGCCGCCAGAGAAAGCCAGCGGAAAAGCCCGTGGCTCTTCCGAGGATGGCGGCGGTGAGGCGCTCATTCGTTGCGTGTGTTTCAGCTGTTGGGTCGAGTTGGTGGTTTCCCCTCCACCCTGGTGCCCTGGCCGACGAGCGGGCAAGTCTATGTCTCATCTTTTTTCGAGACGAAAGCCGAGCTCGCCTACTAGGACCTGATAGTGGGCCGTCCCAATATGCATGTGGTTTCATCACGCTGACATCAGGCACATGTTTTTTTACTTTTGTTTATATCTTGAAAATACCAAATACATATATTATGAAAAAAACAATTTAGTTATTTTTTTGAGAAGTGTTCATCACACATTTAATAAATCTTCATGAAGTTCAAAAATAATGTTCGCTCAACTTTTAGAAAATGTTCATACCATTAAATTACGTATGTGACATTTAAAAAAAAGATTCACGTGTTTTCAAACATGTACATGTCATTATAAAAATGTTATACAATGTAAAAAATGTTTTGGACCATTTTAAAAATATATGTTGCATTTTATAAAAATTAGGTGTTTAAAAAAATGTTTGTAACATTTTTAAAAAATGTTCATAAAAATGTTAGCACAGTTTAAAAACATATGTTATGTCATAAAAAATGTTCAATGTTTATTTTCAAAATGTTTGACATGTATTTAAAAAATGTTAAACATATATTGAAAAATGTTTTAGATGTATACGAAAAATGTAGAGTATGTATGAGAAAAAGGTAGCCATCAAACATATATTTGAGAAAATGTTAAACGTGTATAAAATGTTGTTCCTAGTGTATACAAAAATGCAGAAATGTGTATGAAATAAAGTCGGCATGCATTAAAAAATATTTTTTAAGGAAAAAGTTTCCTCACTAAATTGAATTCCTGTCCAATTCAATACGAACATCCAAACAAAGCGTTAGGTAAAAAGAAGACTACTGCTGAGGTAACCATGGTGGAAAACCGGGCCGAAACATTTGAGCAACATGCATTGCGTGTGCTGTCCAAACGAAAGAGTTCGATCGGCCATGGCCGTCCAGTGTAATTGCGCCTTTGTTTGTGTCTCGATAAGCAAAATAAGTTTGAAATGTACTTGAATGCCAAGTAAGGCTACTAAGTATTTGCCAAGTTTCCAACACTTTTTGGCACATGGACCATCAATTTTTTTGTGTGTGTGTTTGCGATCACATCTATTATAAAATTTCATCGAAAGTACAAAAACAACTCAAACATGATAAAAATTGCAATGAGATTCTAAGACCACCGAACAATCATTGCTGCCGCCAGAACGAATGTCGACCTGCAACTGTCGCCGCTCCCCTACCAGAGTCGGATTGACTTTGTTAATGATAGCCGGAAAGTCTTTAAGCACGTGTCCCTAAGGACCAACGCACTAAAGTCGCAGTCGTCACTGTTGAACTCTTTCATAGATCTGAAGCACCTGACGCCAAATCTTGCCACAAGACGAGAAACCCTGACCTCAAAGCCCAAGAAGACGACAAAAATCTATGCTGGTGCTCCGTCAACTACGTCCATGACGACGAACTCAAGAGGGATCAAAGTCCGGAAGACAAACTCGAAGAAGAAACACCGCCATTGACCCGAGCACCGCACTTGGGTTGGGGAGGACACCAGAGGAAGCCGTAATAGTTGGGCACACTTACTGTTAATCTTGTTTATTTGTCTGTTTAGTAATAATCAAGTGTACTTAGTCCTTGAATATCAATTATTTTTTATTGTGTGTGAGAGAGAATAAACTTTGATATGGCTGACCGCAAAAGAAAAAGAGTTGGTATTTACCAAACCTTTGAAAACCACGTGTTGTAACTTGTAAGGGTATCTCCAGCCGTTGGCCCCCCAGGACGCATAAAAATCGCCCCCTGGGGACGAGCCGGCGATACAATCGGCGCTGGGGGCGGTTTTGCGCCCAGTCGTCGCCCCCAGCTCGCCCCCAGGCGTCAAAATTGGCCCATTTTGCAGCCCAATTTCGGCGAATAAAGGGCCCATATGGGCGAGAATAGGCCCATATTCAGCGTGGTTTCGCCGTGTCTCGGCGTTCAATTATCAACACAATTATTTCTTATCACATATTTCATCACAGAAAAATCAAATACTTCAACAAAATAGTACAACAACAAATAGTTCAATACAAATTATATAGTTCAACAAATAAAAACTCGTATTTCATCACACGGCGTCCCCCTTGAGCCTCCATAGGTGCTCAATCAGATCTTTCTACAGTTGATGATGCACCTGTGGGTCTTGGATCTCCTGACGCATACTGAGATAGGCAGTCCAAGTTGCCGGTAGCTGGTGATCAACTTCGGCTAGAGGACCCTGCCTGTAGTATGGTTCAGTGTCAAACACTGGGTCTTCTTGCTCGCTCTCGATGATCATGTTGTGCAAGATGACACAGCAAGTCATAATCTCCCACATTTGATCTTTGGATCAGGTCTGAGCGGGGTACCGAACAACAGCAAATCGAGATTGGAGCACACCAAATGCCCGCTCGACATCCTTCCTGCAAGCCTCCTGAAGCTTCGCAAACCAGGCGTTCTTGCCTCCTGCCACAGGGTTTGAGATCGTCTTCACAAATGTCGACCATCTCGGATAGATGCCGTCAGCTAGATAGTACCCCTTGTTGTATTGGTGCCCATTGATCTCGAAGTTCACCGGAGGAGAATGGCCCTCAACGAGCTTGGCAAAAACAGGAGAGCACTGCAGCACGTTGATATCATTGTGAGTTCCTGGCATACCAAAGAAGGAGTGCCAAATCCAGAGGTCCTGTGTGGCTACCGCCTCAAGCACCACACTGCAACTGCCTTTGACGCCTTTGTACATCCCCTGCCAACCAAATGGGCAATTCTTTCATTCCAATGCATGCAGTCGATGCTTCCAAGCATCCCAGGAAATCCTCTTGCTGCATTCTGGGCTAGGATCCGAGCAGTGTCTTCCGCATTGGGTGTTCTCAAGTATTGTGGCCCACCTTGCTTTCACACATTTTTCCCTGCTCCCCGGCCACTGCTGTCCTGTCCGCTCCGGAAAGGTAGTGCACATTGTATTTTATAGCCTAATTAGCCTCGTGGCCAAGTAGCAGATGTCTTTCTTGTTTTATAAATGCCCGATCCTTGTTTTCTACCGCTTTTTGGGGGGTCCGATATATAGTTTTAATTTGGTCTTCTAGATACATGCGTCTAGTGCTCTCATGTCTATTGTCTCGATCCACTTAGAAAAGTTTTGGATTTTTTTGAATGCCTTTTGGTTGTGCTCGCTCGGTAGCAACGCGAGCTGCGGGAGCACTAGATACGCTCTATGTTACGCTCTGTCTTTCTCTCGAGGACGAAAGTCCTAAAGAGACGGTTTATAGATACTAAAAAAAAAACTATGTTTAAAGACCTGAATCTCTCATGTTTCTTTACTATTTTTTTTCATTTGTAGATACTGCACTCTTGTTTTGTTACCGCTCAAGGTTTAAACTTCAACGAATTTTGATGACATCCCCGAAATTAAGACGGGTGCCGAAATTAGTGATCTAAAGAGTCCTGTAGTAGTTTACAGAGGGAGTATTCAGTTAAAATCCATTGACATTAACTGAGTTTCGATACACCGAAATCTAAAATGTTTTGTTGAAATTTCTGATATTTCGGTGAAGTTCGAAAAAAGGCCTTACCGAAAATTTGAACACCAATGTCGCTTAATATTCTCGAGTTTGGAACTTAGAGAAGGCTTCTGATGTGATAACGCTATAATAGTCTAAATTTGGATTTTCCAATGCAGTTTGAGCTCCTTTTACGTAGTGCTACCATAAGCAACCTTTTCCTTTTCAAAAGCTACTGTACCGAGCATGCATGATGTCTCATCTTTATGATTTATCAATCACTACACACATGTTAGATTAGCAGGGAGAAACTTCTCCATTTTCCATAGAAAAATGTCGCCACTTGTGACGCCTTTTATGTTCCTAAGTTGGATTTTACTTGTGCTTGATAGTGCCGCTGATGTTGATTGATGGTCACTGGGTTTGCTATACTGCCATTCAGAAGCAGATGAGGTTATAAATAGTATGTGGCCAAACTTTTTAGAAATTCAATAATAATATTTTCTGCAGCTATTTTGATTGGTTAGAAGAAAATAGCATCATTGATTTTTTATTAACATTAAGCTGTAATCTTATATTTACTTAATGATTTGAAAAGTAACTATGTAAGTACCACGTGGGAGATTTTGCCTTTGTCTAAATCATTATCCATTTTTGAGCGAAACGAGTAGCATGAAAGCCATTAGTTTTTCTTTGAGACAATGAAAGCCATTAGTTAGATCTAGCTAGCAGCCCCCCCTCCCGAATGCGGGCTTATGGAGCCCGATCTCCTTAGAGCTCGGTATTTTTTTCTTTCAAAAAACATATTTAAAAGTTTAGGAAAAATAATTTTCCCATGGAAACTTCTATGTGTTCAGCACAAACAGGTGAAAATTTGTTAGAAAAAAATATGATTATAGTCTTTAGAAAACAAAAATTCGTCCGAACAAAAAAAATCGCAGCCTACCTGGAAATAGATATTCCCTTTTTTGTACACAATTAGTGAAAGTATAATGTTTCAAAATTTTGCACATGCGTAGTATGCATGTGTATGTGTGTTTACACAAAAATTCAAAAAAAGTCGGGCTGTAGAAAATGGTATTTCGAGAATGAGCTCCAAGAAGCTCGGCCTCCATTGTCATTTTTCGCCCCCTCCCCCCTATAGGTAGGTCCACTACTTTGACAATATTAACATACACCTAGATGAAAGCAAGTTCGTGTCGTTGGTTCTTCGATCTCTCCATATCATCTCGAGTCTATTTTAAAATAACTTACATTATTAGAAAATTTAAGCTTAGTCTACATTTCACATTATTGTGGCATTGTACAAATACAAAAGGCATCGAGGTCAACTGTTAAAATCTTATAATGGCAAATACATAAGTTATCTGCCAGCTAATTTTAGTTATGACAGGTAATATAGTTGTTGGTGCGTAGGAAAGAGGAGAGGAGATAGAGAATAAAATCGACTCTTAGCTAAGAGTCACAATCAAACAATTAGCTCTACCTTATTGCCTTTGTATGGCAACTCTTCACACAAGGTCTGCTTGAAACACGGGAAATCACACCCTATCATACAAACTACTTTATGCTTGACTCTAAATTGTGTGCAGAGATCGATGGGTTGACTCTTAACTAAGAGTATTTTTTCTTGCATAGAACTAAGAGTAGATTCTACTCCCTTTCCTCCTGGTCAACAATTATCTTTGGCAGGATGAAGAGTCATATGGCGTCAGAAGTCTGTAGATTTCCCGTTGGGGATAACTCATCATTAGATCCATCAACTATTTTCTTCACTATTTTCATCGTTAATTTTTGTTTGCAGGGGATTTTTCATGGTTATAATTACCAGGTAACCTAAAAAGTCTTATATTTGTTTACAGAGGGAATCATTATTTTCAAAATTTATTTTATAATTTTCTCTCACGTCTCAACTTGTAACCAACCATATACTCTCTCCATTCTTAAATATAAGTCCTTTTAGAGATTTCAACTACGTCTATATACATCCGTATATAGTCTATATTGAAATCTCTAAAAATATTTATATTTAGAAACGGAGGGAATATTTTTTACCTCATTTTCCACGTGTATGCATGTGTGAATGCTGGACTTCTCTAAGTGAGTGATCAACTAGTCATGTCAAAGAAAAGTGATCAGAACTAGTACTACCAATGATTTGTCGTCATGTATTTGTCAATAAAATACTCTTTTTATTGTGTTTTAGGTGCTTTGTATTTTAGAGCAAAAGGGCGTAAAGCCCCGATTCCATTGAGAACAACGAAACCAGAGGGGCATCATTCTGTTACAAGCACGCAGAGCTCAGCACACACGCTGCCTCAGCAATAGAACCGGGTCTTCTTCTTTTTTAATGTAGAAAATTCCTTCCTATACAGATGAAAGACGCATAATCACGACGAAAATGCGTGTCGAGGGTCTGGCATTTCGTCGGCCGAAAAGGGAGAACACGCATGTATTGATATAGACACAAATCCTAATGAAAAACCTCTGTGAAACGAAAGTCAAAGCATAGCACAAAACAAAACAGAAAAGAGTCTGGATCGCGGCACTCAGGACCCAGCCTTCGGTGCACACGACGAGCTCAGCATGCATGCCTACGTACGTGGAGCCGTATCCGCTCGCTGGTTTGACCGGAGACTTTGATCGATTGGGGGGGTCGATGCCGCGTGCGTGCGTATGTATGTACTACGGCGAAGCTTCTCACCGGCTCGATCCACCGGCCGGGAGGGAGGGGTTGCTGCTGCGTGATGACTATAATACTATACGCCAGCGGCGGACCGACGTCGACGGCGACGTCGACGTCGACGCGAGTCCAACTCCGCGTGGAGAAACCCGCCCGTCTCTGTCGTCGCGTCGATCTTCTTCCACGGTCGCCTCCGTCCGGGGCAGGAGATCTCCGTGCACCTGTGCGTGGCGCCCGTGACCCCGTGACCCTTTCTTCCGTCCCGTCCAGCTCCTCGCCGCGAATTTCCTCTCGACCGAGGCATAAATGTGTTCCGTTCCGTTCCGTTTGCATCCACGATCCCAGGTAAACCTTGGTGCTTCTCTCTTCGGTCGGCACCCGCGTCTCCGTTTTGCTGGTTCTTGCTCTGTCAATAGTTTGTTCTACGCGGCTGCGTGGCTAATTTTTAACCCGTTTTATGACAGGTGGAGCCCACCCATAAGCGCTGACCGTTAACACGGTTAGCGTTGTTTACTTTTTAAAATGACGGATGAGACCCATATATCAGCCTCATTAAAATCCATGTGAAAAAAAATCCCCAATGAATACCCCACGCTCCCCTGCCTCCTCTCCTTCTTCCTCCAGGGTCCAGACAGAGTGTCGCCTTCTCTTCCTTGCACGCGCTGTGTCGTCAACACCACAGTCGACCGTCACCTACTACCTTCCCCATGAGCCCCCTCCGATTCTTGAGCCTCCCGGTGAGGACACCCCCATCTTGCCACCAAAGTGGTCGCCCACATGTCCGTCTCCTCGCCGCCACTGGTGCCCTCAGTGGCCACCTTGCTCAGGCGCTCGTGTCGCACAATCGAGCTCATGGTCCGCCTCCCGCTAGACCATGGTCGATGTCGCGAGTGTAGGGCGCCGTTGTGCCGCACGGTCGGGCGAGGGCGTGCAACGGCCATGATTATCAAGTAATGTATGACAGCAGGGACGACATCGCAACTGCTCCAGTGCAGCGGTGAGGCGCGGATGAGCTCGCCGGCGGCCAAGCAGGGACCTGATTGCTTTTTTTTGCAGGGACCCGGTTCCTTTTTCCAAAAGTTACAGGGACCTAGTTGATTTTTTAAAAAAGTTATAAGGAATCGATTTTTTTTTCTAAAAAGTTACAGGTACCTGATTGCTTATATTTTTTTTTTGAAGGGACCAACATGTGGGCTACACATGTCATTATGGTCAACCAACGGTATTTACTTTTATGCCAAGTTAAACCTGACTGGTGGGCTAGTGTTGTCATAACATAGTTAAAAATTAACAATTTAGTAGTTAGTGTTTTTTGAACAACGAAACCAAATAGTGGTGGTTTTTTGAGAAACTAAAAAAAGTGGTAGTTTTCTATAAGCCTAGTCTTAAATGTGGTAGTTTTTTTTCCCACTATTTACTCTCCTAACTATGTCCAATTAAAATATTCTAAATGATATATTCCCTCCTATTTTTATTTACTCCACATATTAGCTTTGACCTAAGTCAAACTTTATAAAGTTCAACCAAATTTATCAAAAAATAATTTGAACTTTCACAATAAAAAAATATGGTATGAAAATACATTGAATGATGATTCTAATGATAATGATTTGGTATTATGGATGCTAATTTTTTTGGTATAAACTTGGTCAAAGTTTGAAAAGTTTGACATGAGACAAAACTAATATATATGTAAAGTAAATAAAAACAGAGGGAGTACAATTTGAAGCATAATTTTTTTGCACATAATTGTTTACGGTTGCATTCTTGTGGGGCTAGACTCCCGAGTAATCTCTACCGTTTTTGTAGTTCGTACTCAACCTCTAAGGCTCCTCCCAATGCTCCACCTTGTACAGGTGCTAAGCATGCCATGTAGGCGAAAAATCTGATGTGGCAAAATAATTAATAAGAGAGAGATTGATTTGGTAACTCCAGAAAGAACCAATGCCAAACACGTGAACCTAGGCAAAACATTTAAATGGAGCAAGCTCACCAATGCATGAAAGAGTTTAGTAGCTAAATCATTAAGTGAAGGAAGCTTAGCAACAACAAGTTAAGCACCTATGCATTGTGGACTATAGTTGCTAAAGTATTTAATGCGCTTAGCACCTTATCTAAGCACCTTTCCATTGGAAGAGGTCTAAGATGTGATGTACTACCTCCGTCTCGGTGAATAAGTCATTCGCGTAGTTCTAGGTCGACGATTTAACTATCTAAATATGTATTATACGTGATAAAAAATATATATTTAGAAACTATATCCGTGTAGAAATCTTGTGATATATTTTTCATGACATATACCACATATTTAATGCCTTAAATCGATGACCTAGAACTACGCGAATGATTTATTCATCTGGACGGAGGTAGTAGAAAGAAAAATGCAGCACAAAGATGCAGTGCAATAAGGAGTACCATAAAACCTAGTGCATGAGAATGTTAGGACAGGAAAAAAAAATCCCGAGTAGTACGTGCATGCACTTCAAAATAGAAACACACTAAAAGCAGAGATAAACACGCCTCGTCAGCAAAAGTTTTATTTGAAACTCTTAAATCTCTTGTTTGTGTTTTTTGTTCGTGATGGCTTGATGTCCCTTGCACCATTGATCGAAACCAGGTGCCAAGAAAAGTTAGATCCAATTGTCACGGTGCTAAGGATTCATACTCACAGGATTACAATTGGAAACGGCAAGTTCCACAACACAGGTAAGTGGGTTGGTTAAGCCAGCACGTAGTGCTATCCCCGCTACACCTAAAGTTCGTTAAACAATTTGCAAACTTATTTTGTTCACGAGTAATCTTAAAAGGAGTAGACACCCTATCTTCCATCAATAGTTTGATCTCAGAAATCAAATTGCCATGCGCTGCGCTGACTTGCCCGAAGATCCGTCCATAATTGCCAATAAACCATTGGAGCAGTCAGACTGGATTAAAACCAGCAGGGAAATCCGATGCCTCGCCAAGTCAATGCCTTCCTTGATTGCATGTAACTTAGAGCATCTCCAGCAATTGGTTCTTCAGAAGGTGCTAAAAATCGCTCCCTGAGATATACCGGCACAAAACGCGCACTGGGTGTGTGATGCCGTCCAATCGCGGCGCCCACGAGATTATTTTGAACGGCACAAACACGGCAAGTTCATACATATTTCGGCGACTTCAAACCAAATTCAACCAAACACGGCACAAACACGTCCGCTCATACATATTTAAAGTATTTTACAAAAAGAAAAAAAACACACTACTAGGCCCGTCTGCCGTCTCGCTCGCCTCGCCGGCCGCCGCCCTTGCAGTTCTACATGCTGAGGAGGCTGTAGAACCGCGTGTAGTCGCCGCTGTCCCTGCTGCAACCCTCCCTGGTTGGCACGCCGGGTTGGACGGTCCGGCGGCGTCCTCGTCGTCGTCGCTGTCGAGGATCACGACGCCGTGCTCGTCCTCGCGCCCACGCTTGTGGGCGGCGATCTCCTCCAGGGCCCGGGTCTGTCGGGCCATCTCAGTCTGGAGGTAGTCGTCGCGCGCCCACCGCAGGGCGTCTGCGTCGGAGAAGCCGCGCCGGGCTATCTCCCCGTACTCCGGGGGGAGGCTGGGCTCTGGTTTGGGCGCGACGAGGACGAGGCGCCCGGAAGCGGGGGTGGAGTCGGCGATGCGGATACCGGAGCCGCGGGTGCGCCGACCGACAGGCGTGTCCTGGGGCTCCGGCTTGACGGGGCGGAGGCAGGGAGAGCCGGTCGACCGACCAGACGAGGAGGAGGACGCCCTGGGTTCCATGCGCCTCGGCGTCCACGAGCTCCCACGGCGGCGGGGGGGGGGGGGGGGGGGGTACTCCAGCCTCGGCCTGTTGCCGCCCTTGATGTACTGAAGGACGGCCACCCCTCGGAGTTGAGCCTGCCGGAGGGCACGACGCCGTTGGTGGCCTCGAGCTGCTTGGCGTGATGGCGGCGGAAGTATGGCTCCCAGAGCGGGCTGTCAGGGACGTAGCGCGGCCCCTCCCTCGCCGCCCGCGGCAGAGAGGCGCGGATACACGCGATCTCCGCACGATGCGCCGCCCCGGCGGGCGGTGGTGGCACCGGGACCCCGCCGGCGCTGATTCTCCATGCCCCGGGCACCCGCATGTCCGGCGGGACCGGGTACTCGGCCTCGAAGAGGAGCCGAGTTTCGTCCTCGTGAAGGTGGCGGTGGCCGAAGCCGTTCGCCGCCGTCGCCTCGGAATCGTTCGGCCATTTCTTTGAACTGGGACGGCGAGGGGAGAGGGAGGAAGGGGAGAGAGGGCGCGTCTGTGGTGGAGACTCTATGCGTGCCACCGGCGCGCTGGGGTCGGCTTATATAGGCGGAGGCAGCGCGAGCACGCGTGGCCGCCTCGTCTACGCGTGGCATGCACGGGGACGCGTGTCGTCACGCCTTCACTGCGCCGCTCGTGAGGCATCAATGGCGGAGGCTGACTGGCGTGGCAGCTTTGGCATTGATTCGCCACGGGAAACGAGGCAATGAGGACGATGAAGCGGCGAGAAGCGAGACGAGTCGCTGGCAAGGAGGGCCCGCGGCTCTTTCGCGCAAAAAACGATTCGCCCGGCGCCCCCGAGCGCCCCCCAGCGCGTCGGGTTCGGGTTGGGTCTGCCGGCGTCAATTTCATCCCGAGCCGATGAAAATTGGGCCCTTGAAGGCGCGACTAGGCCGATTTTTTTGACGCCAGCGATCGAAAAATCACATGGGGGACCTTGTTGGGGCGCGGCTGAAGATGCTTTAGACTCCAGAGCATCGTTACATAGCCCTTCTCGTCTCTCAAAATCATGCCAGTGCCCGCCGAACCGTCCGCTTGACAAAAGGAGCCGTCTTCTGACAGTGCCGTCCAGCCAGGCGGTGGGAATGGCCATAGCTGTGGCGTTGCCTTCGTTCTGGGTTTTGGTGGCTGCTGCTTCACAAACAATGGTGACTTCCTTTTAATTACCTCCTCGACAGAGATCTGCTGAACTTGGAGTAACGAGTTGAGATAGCTACTCAAGAACAAGCAGGACATCCTCGTTGAAGGGATTGATTTGCCATGAAATTTCCGTAGGTGCCATACTCGTTATAAAACAAGAAAGATTATATCTCGTGTCCTTTCTGACAAGTCGGCAAGAAAGTGTAGAAGCCATTCATTACCCGTCCATTGAAAATCAACCATGTTCGGTAGGGGCCATACTTGTTGCATCGAATCCCATAAAACAACAACATTTGGACACACACAAGAACAACGTGAAAAGGTTGATTCATCTTCCCATCCACAAATAGCGCACACTACACGCGAAGAAATATGGCGCCGATTCTTCTCCTGATTAGCGGTCAGGGCACCAGAGGCCACTTTCCACACAAAAATCCTCATCTTGTGAGGCACCGAGGCTTGCACGATCAAGTTCCAAAGAGAGCGCTCACCTCCAGATCTTGTGCTAGTAGCACCAGAAGAGTGGGTTAACTCATGTTCAGACATTGCCAACTTGTATTTCATCTTAACCGACAACGTACCCGAGTTTTCCAATGGCCACGTGATGAAATCCTCAAGCAGCCGAGGGGATGTATGAATTGTAAGTATAGCCTCAACATCCACTTGGAAAAAGTATTGTTTGATTAGATCTACCTTCCAAGCTCCACTTTGATTGAGGAAGTCAGACACCTCGTTGAGTCGACAATTGCCTTTAACAGAAACCGGAGTATACGGTGACCGCCGAGGGATCCATGGATCACACCATGTACATATCCTTAAACCATTACTATAACTCTTCAAAGCATCCCCTTTTCACTAATTCCTATCCATAAGTAATACCTTTCTAGACAGTAGAAGAATTACTTGGAAACACCGTATCAACCAAATTACCATTTGGATAGTATTTTGCTCGCAGCAATCTGGCACAAAGTGAGTCCGGTGTTTCCAACAACCTCCAAGCCTGCTTAGCAAGCAAAGCTTGGTTAAATGCACGTATGTCACGAAAACCAATACCTTCTTTGTTCTTTGGTAGGACCAATTTGTCCCAAGCTTTCCATGCCAATTTTTTCTTACCGTTCTCCAAACCCCACAAGTATCGCCTCATCATTTTTGTTAGATCATCGCAAACCGAAAAAGGCAACTTAAAATACTCATGACATAGGTAGCTATGGCCCGAGCCACTTGAAAACTGATACATATGTTCCATAAAAAAAGAAAACGTATATATATGGATAGACTTCAAGAGTTTCGAAAGAAGGAAGGAGGCCATCTCGCCTGGATGTGGTGCACGAGTGACCTATAGATGACAAAACCCAATCCTTAGGCATAGAAATGACTCTAAACAAAGAGGAGATTATAACCAAGACCATATACCTTAAAACTCTTGTCGAAACCGCTACCAAAATTGTCGTCATTCCGTAACCATAGATCTTGTTGATGATGGACAACATTGAGAATTCAAGCCACTAAAGCACATGCAAAGACCTAGCAATTGATCAAATTGCTGCAATAGTTTGGCTACATGGCTCCATGATCAAGGAGCCACTAAAACATTGAGGATCAAACTTGATCAAATCGCTACAATAGTAGAACATCACCTATGACGAAGGTTGACATCGAGAATTTCAGCCACTAAGCACATGCAAAGACATATAGAGGACCAGACTTGGTTGAATCACTGCAATAATAGACCGCCACATATTCCGTAGGTTGGCAATCACACAAAGCATATCGTCAAAGATGTCATCATAATGATCTAGATAGGTAGCCGCACCAGTATCACCATACCAACTGGTTAATGACCTTGCTCGTAAAGGATTGAAAGAAAAGATTGCCGAAGAAGATAATGTTGTCAGTGTTGATGCCAAAGGAACCATGCTGTCAAACAACACAATGTACCAACCCGTCGTCCAAACTCATCGATGTTCCGTCCCACATCGCACAGACTGTCATTTTTTCTATATGCAGTATTTTTTCATATGATTGTAAGCGCTAGATTCCCAAAGATTGTGTGTTGTATCTACGTTGATCTGATTCCTATGAATTTGTAGCATTTGATGAGATGTCATGGAAATTTCTTATGTATTACATTTTTCTATTCCTTTCTAGTATCCATATGACTTGAAAACCCTATAAGGATTCACCCCTAGTTTCAATTATGTTTCTCCAATTTCTCAACAGCGCTGCATGTGAGGAGCATATTGCAAGGAGCGGGCAGGCATGAAACTGAAGTTCCTAGCGGCAAAGAATCCAATGTTAATTCTCGCGTCAAAGATGTGTGATGTCCTTCTGTATACAGAGTAAGAAACCATTGTGTTTGTGTAATACATGTGTATAGTTGTATACAACTAACACCATCTAAATACATGACGACGTCCCCACTAGCTTTTTGTCCAATCATGAATGCATACTCCCAGACCACTCAACCCATAGAAATGCTAGTACATTATTTTCTTGTGAGATATTAATTCATTGATATATTTTGATAAAAAATACATTTTAAATCTTTCTATATATTTGAATTCTTGACGATGAGATCTTTCAAACAAGATCAATTTTGAATATATTCTAAATGAGTTCAAATTTTGTGAAACATATTTCACTCATTCGAAAGAACAAAATTTACTCATTTCAAAAATTGATTTCACTCAAGTAAAAAAAATCATACATTACAAACAAACCAATTTCACTCAACTCGTTTAAAAAAATTGCTTCATTTAAAAAAACATTCATTTCAATAAAATGATTTCACGAGTTTCAAAATCATATGTCACTCATCTCAAAACACTAATTTAGTCAATTAAAAACCCCACTCATTAAAAAAATAGAATTCACTCATTTCCAATAACATATTTCACTCATTTCAAAGCATTGATTTCACGAGTTTCAAAATCATATTTCACTCATCTCAAAACACTAATTTAGACAATTAAGAAAACCCACTCATTAAAAAAAAGAATTCTCTCATTTCCAGTAACATATTTCACTCATTTCAAAGCAATGATTTCACTCAATTCAGAAAAATAATTTCACTCAAGAGAAATGATTTTACTAGATTGAGTGAAATAATTTGACTGGGACATTGAATTGGATTGAGTGAAATAAGTAGATTTCAAAAAATAGATTTCACTTGATTCGGAACCTTAAAAAAACGATTTCACTCATTTGCTACAGTGAAATGGATTGAGTGAAATGAGTGGATTGAAAAATAGAAATTTAAATCGGTTTGAAATATCAAGATTGGTTTTGTTCTACATGTCTTGTGCTAGGAGTTTTAGATACTGGCTGAGTTGGCATAACATGATTAGCTGGGGATTTCACCGCTACGTACCGTTGGTAAGAGCTTTGCGCAGGCAGGCATGCAAAGTGCTCCTCCAGTCACACGCATGCCATGCGCGCACCGATCGCCCGCGCTCGCGCAACTTGCTCTCGACCGATCGCCCGAATCCCTGAAGCCGTCGCCGTCGTGTCGCTCGTCCGTCCGGCCGTCCGGCCGTCGCCGCGGCCGTAGTCCGCCACGTCGCGCTGATCCGTCCAACGTTGTCTCATCCACGTACGGCCGCGCCCTTTGACCCCGACGTACGTAACACACCACCGGCACCGATCGATCGTCCTCGGAGGAGGAACCATGAGGCCGGCCACCCGACGGCGGGTGACATGGCCGTCTCCCTGAAGCTGCAAGCGGGTTATCCCGTTCCCCGTGAGTTCCGGGACAAAGAATGGAGCCCCGGCGCGAGCTGCTGCTGCGGGAGCTCCGGGACGCGTGGGACGAGGTCGGCGAGGCGGAGGAGGACCGGCGGGAGGCGCTGCGGGCGCTCGAGGAGGACTGCCTCGCCGTCTACAGGGCCAAGGTCGCGCAGGTGAGGCAGCAAGGCGGGCGCCTGCGGGCGGAGATCGCCGCCGCCCTCGCCGAGCTGGCCGCCCTCCGCGCCGCTGTCGGCGACGACCCGCGGAGTGCTGCCCAGACCAGCGCCGGGAGCCTCAGGGAGGAGCTGCGCGCGATCGCGCCGGAGCTGGAGGAGGTGAGGCAGCGGCGGGACGAGATGTGTCGGCAGATCGCCGAGGTCACGGAGCTCATCGACCGGCTCCGGCAGGAGATGAGGCCCGGCGAACGGCCGCCCCCGCCGCGCGTCGACGCCGACCCCGACGACCTCACCATGAATAGTCTCCAGGAGCTCAGAGCGCACCTGCGGCATCTCCAATCCGAGAAGGTCCAGTTAGTTCGGATTAGAAAAGAAATATCAAAACTAGTCTGTCATTGAGAGATTGATGAAATTTGTTCTGTTCTTGGCAGGACAATCGCATCAAGAAGATGGCAGAGCTCACGAGCTCGCTGCACGCGTCCTCCTCGGTTCTTGGCATGGATCCGCAAGAGATCACCACCATAGTCCAAGAAGCTGGTGCCGGCGACATCAGCGACGGCGCGATCGCGAGGCTGGAATCGGAGGCGGAGAGGCTGAGGGAGGCCAAGCGGGGCAGGATGCAGAGGCTGCAGGACCTGGTGGTGGCCATGCTGGAGCTGTGGAGCCTGATGGACACGCCGCCGGAGGAGCAGAGCCGGTTCCAGGGCGTGGCCTGCAACGTCGCGGCCTCGGAGGACGAGATCACGGAGCCTGACGCGCTCTCGGCGGGCGCCATCGGCGAGGTCGAGGCCGAGGTGGCGCGGCTGGAGGGCCTCAAGGGGCGCCGGATGAAGGACTTGTTGGCCAGGAAGCGCGGCGAGCTCAGGGAGATCCGGCTCCGCGCGCGCATCGTCTCCGCGCAGGAGGAGGAGGACGGCGGCAGCGACGAGGTTGTGTCCGACGACGGCTGCGCAGACGCGGCGGAGCGGTCGCTGGTGCTAGAGCGGCTGGATGCCCGGATCTCGGAGGCCAGGGACGAGGAGTTCAGCCGGAAGGAGGTGCTGGAGAGGATGGAGAGGTGGCAGGCGGCCCTCGAGGAGGAATCCTGGCTCGAGGAGTACAACAGGGTGAGTCAGACAGACACACTCTCTGAACTTCACATGAATTTTACAGAAATTTCCTAGTACATTTCAGTTTTACTATTCTCGGAACAACCATCGGATCTATACATGATTAGCTAAATGTTCGTGCGTTGCTACGAGTAACAAAAACACTGGCCAAATAATTAATCTAATTCAAAAATGTGTGTTAAACATAACAACTTTTCATTCATATAACTTTTCTCTACTTATGTTCTCATCGACACTCGTACCGTCTCCTTAAACTTAACATCGTACTAAACATCGCTGCCTGTCCTTCCTTGGTGTATCTATCTTCAAGCCATTGGAGAGCACTACCTTCAAGCATAACCTCACACGACCTTTAAATAACCTCATGCTGAACTATTGTAGTTCAGCAACATGCTTGCTATTATCTTCCCAATAATCCTAGGCCACGGGAGAGAGGTTACAGGCTAACGCGTGTGCTCCTCATTAATCTCTCCACCCTTGAATTTCGTTGAGGGTCCGTAAGTGTAGCATTTCCCTTATCTTTCTCTCCATCCCCACCTTCTCCAGAGATAGGCAAACATAACACAACAGTTGCTGGTCAGGAAAGAGGTTATGCTATGATCTAATTAACAAAAGTAAAACAAGTTGTGAAGCCAAAGTCAGTTGCGCCACAAAATCAAAAGGTTGAAGGAACAAAACCTTCTCCAAATTTTTTTTGACCATTTACAGGAGGGAAAAATCCCTACCGTGTTCTTTTTTCATTAATAGTGAGGGGTTAGAAAGTCTTACAAGATGGCATGATTATGCTAGTTACAATCAGTTAGTAAGGACATGTTTGCATAAGAAAACAAGAAATATACTTATACGAAAACAAGAAATATACACCCGTTTCAACCTTTGCCTCGACAACATCACAAATCTTCATAAGATCATAAATTTTCAGGTTTGATGCAGCAAGCGAGCAACATCCTCACCTAGCAAAACATGAGCATATTTAAGTCAGTTCACAAAATAATGTATGTATCATGGATCAAGCAGGCAAATACAACATAAAGTTAGGATCCCTCACCATATCTGGATGCGACTGAAGATTACATTTCAAGGCCACATGAGATGTCTTCTGCTGAATCAACTGAATGCAATAGTAATAATGCTGAAGGAAAATAATGAAGATTTAACGAAGATAAGCAATGTAGATGTAGACTACACGCGTGAAATTGATTTCTATAAAAAATTAGAGTTATTGTTGAGAAACAATTCAAACACACATATGTTTTTTTTACAAAAACATCATGAACACTAAAGAAAGCAGCCAAGTTTCTTTCCATTGGGAAGCAATTCTGTATGGACACCAAATTGTACCTCCATGGCAACCATCACATTAAATTAGATCATGTCGTGCGTCGGGGGCGGGGGCGAAGGGTATGTAGTGGTAGGTAGTAGTGTTGGCGCCAATGATGAGCAGAGGAGGAGGAGAGGCCGGAGGTTGGTTGCTGCGGCAGAGGAGGAGGTAGGAGGAGCCGGCGAGGAACGGAGGGCACCTGCGGCATACTTGCGGAGGTCCGCATCGGAGGAGACGGGGTAGGGGCAAAGATATACCGGGAGGAAGGGGAGGTTCTGATGGTGGGCAGGTGGGGCTACTGCGACAGAGCTGCTCCTGGCGGCCACCATCCAGATTGGTTCCATGGCTACTTGCCCGGGGGGTGGGGGAGGGGGGGGGGGTGGGGCTGGACGGAGAGACTAAGGATTCTTTTGTAAATACTCCCTTCGTCCCATAATATAAGGGCGAAGCGGAATGACGGGTGCCGTCTTACAAAATTGCCACAGCTTGTCCGTGTGCGTTAGGTGCAAATCTAATGGTCAGAAGTGATGGAGGGCAGACACACTATCAACACCAACTGTGTTTTTTTATAGTTGTAGAGATATTTGTGCAAGTTGTACATGTTGATATTGGTTAGCTAAAATTTTGACCAAGAGATAACTATTTATGCGAGCTTTATCCACTTTCAAAAAATTTCTTCTTCGTTTCAAACGTTGAATTGTTTTTTCATGTGTGTAATTTTCAGAATGAGAACAGATACAACGTGGGTAAAGGAATGCACCTCATGCTGAAGCGTGCAGAGAAGGCGCGCGCCTTGGTCAACAAGATGCCAGGTGTGTGCACGTCGATGCTCATCTTGTTCTTCATGAGAAACTTGTGTTTGTCTATTGATCTCCTTTCATGAACAGAACACTGATGCTGCCCTGTGAATTTTTCTTGTCCTGTTGCTATGGGGTGCAGCGATGGCTGAGGCCTTGACGGCGAAGGTGGTGGCCTGGGAGGAGGATAGAGGCACCAAGTTCTTGTACGATGGTGTATGCATGTCTTGTTTGCATTTTTCTTTACGTATTACTTTCCCTTTTGAAATTTGGCGGGAAGGTACTCTGGCTTCCATTTTTCAATTTTGCGAATGAGAAATAATTGACTGAGCAAATGCAGGAGGGGCTTTTGGACATGTTGGAGGAGTACGATAACACGAGGAAGGAGAAAGAACAAGAGAAGAAGAGACAGAGGGTATTAATGAATTCAAACCACTTAATCTTAACACATCATTCCTAATAATTTTTTCGAATGGGGGGATGGGGGAGACATGAATCACACATCAAATCTCGCATGCATTCAAAAATACATAGTACAATTCATGCGTTCAAAAACGAGCCTTGGACATGACCATGTTCATGGTTTTCTCAGGACCAGAGGAGGCTGCAGGGGCAGAGCACAGTGGAGTCGCCGGTTGCCCGGGCACTCCAAAAGAACCTCAAGAATGTGACGAGGACATTGTCCATGGGAGGCAGCAAGAAGATGATCGTGTCGGCATCATCATCATCATTGTCATCGCCGAGGCCAATCACACCGAGCTACCTCAAGTCTTCATTCTCGCCGCGAAGGAGCGATGATGGGCAGATGGTGTCGCAGGATTCTTTCGAGTGAGACCCGGTTCATGCAATGTCCCGTGTTTTGGGGTAGTTTTCTCGAAGTTGGCGGGAGAAAAGACACTAGCTGTCGCAGAACGGTGGATGGCAAAGTTCTTGCGTGTCCTTGTAAAGAAAGGAGAGATGATCAAAAGTGATGAGAGGATACGATGTTTTATCTCTCTACTAGAAGTATAGAAGGCATATATTAATTCCCAAAAGTACATGAGATCCATATGATCTAGAGATAGTTCACCTTATGTCAATCTTAACTAAAACAGTACGCGCGCTAGAAATGGTAGCCAGCTTAAAAACCCTAGCTAGCTACTTTTTGTAGCCTTAGTTAGTTTGGTTGCCTATGCTTGCTCTCTTGCGCGTTACGACAACATCCACTGCTTGCTTCTTTCTATTCGACGCGGAGCTCGCAACACCCCAACCCTTTCTTAGCATTTCCACTTGTGATCCTGGAGGATTTGGAGCAATGCTCCTGACCATGAAGAATGGATTTTGTATTTTTTTTCATGTGAACGGCCCTATCTTATAAAGAATGTTTTGTCATGCTAGAAATCACGTTGAGAAAGACCAACCAGCAACACAAATAAGGACCATTCCATTTGGGTACTTCAAAAGGGAGGATTTATGATGCTACGGACAGTTGTCCGACGTGCATGCAATGACGGGCTCAGATAGGATTAGATTGTGCGCGTCGGGCCGTTCGGGTGTCCATATTTTGGCCAACTTTAGCGTATATACTATGTTGTGTGACAGTAATATTTTGATACCATTCACCACCGTTACGTCAGAAATCCAAGGTTCCATACGAGCTCATGTTTTGCGCCGTGGTGGCAGGACTGTTAGGGGATTGACTCTAGGTGTAGGTAGGGTCAAACCCGTAGGGTCATGCAAATACATAGGCCCCCTCCCTTGTGCCAAGTTGTTTAGAAGGAGCTTTCTGTTCTACAATCCCGCAGAGCGAAGGATTAGGCAGGTAGTATGAGCCCTCTCACTTGCAGCTATGTGCTATGTGCGACTCCGCGAAGCAAATGAAGGGAAGTTCTTTGAGCTTTCTCCGACTGATCCCCATTGGAGATTATATGAACTATCGTGACGCTTCGGTGAAAAAGGTCACCGGATGACCATTGAAGGATTCTGTGGTAGTCTTTGACTCCCTCCAACTCAATCAATATGAAGAACATGCCATGAGCATAGGGGTTTGTCCGACTACTAAACTAGACTATTGGCTAGGGCTTTTCTAGTTAAAGCTTCTATAGTGAGTGGCCCTTCCACTTTGATCTAGTTGTAGTTTTTATTATACTAAATTGAACACATATCAAAGAAAGGGGATCAATCAATAAGTAGTTGCCCTTCTACGACCTAGGAAAGGCAACAAACTCGTTAAACTAGGGGATCTTTTACCCATGGTCGCTATTGTTGTATTCTATATTGTCGGGGAAAGCTACTGCTTCTATGACAGCTCCACTTCCTCGTCTTGCTTCTACTTTGCTTGTTTGCACGAAGGATTATAGTCCTTTTCGCTAGGTCCAAATTTCTTGAAGCGAAAGATCTGATCGAATGGAGGTCCCACATATTGAGCGTAGCTGATATATGGCTACTTAGACGTGATCATCCCACATGCCATAAAAATACTTTTTTATGGCCGGTCATATAAAGATAGAATAGATATGGATAGAGGAATATTCTATTAATTCATGAAATGGCTCGTCGATCCAAATGAATCATTCTTCTGCTCTCTCTCAGCCCCCAGCCCCAAAACTGACCCACGACACATGTCCATATGTTTCGTGCGCGGGAAGGCAACAAAGTTAAATACAAAAGACCTCAGTGGAGTGGAGCAGCCACGACTCGAAGTTCCTTACCTTAGATGGATCTCGCTAGTGACACCTAAACGGTAGGTATAGGTGGCGGATGTGTTACATTTGGAGTTTTATGCTCATAGCATAGATGTGAAACACACGAGCTTTGCACCGTTTGTTTTGACATGTTCAAATTTTGTTTGTATGAATAGAGGTTTTCATTACAATTTTGTCATGTAACCCTAGTAGCTAATTATATGCAATGCGCATGCAAACCGTTCATTTAACATCCAACAGCTGTTATTCTCTTATTTTTCTCCAGCTAACTAGGTCTTCTTAATCCTTCAGTTGCACGCATGTGGCCCATGCCTCCCCTCTTCCAGTCAACATCATAGGGCTTCGGGAGCGTACGATTCAACATCCTATGCTCGGTCCTGCAGGTCTTCTACGAGCTGGTGAGCTCCTAGATTTAGAGTTTTAAGTAAGCATGAGTTCACAATCTGCTTGTGCTAGGAACAACAAGATGTGATGTTTCAGCCTTTCAGGCAGTAGAAAGGTAAACAAGTCAAGTAAGAACGAAAAACTTTGATGTAGCATGTTACTAAACTTGTTTCTGGCAAATCGAAATAAAAAATTGTTGATATCTCTCATTTTTTCATGTAAATGGTTAAATAAATTTGAACGATCAACCATTGAACAATTAATAATGCAGAAATCCATGGTGAAACTGAAGCAACAAAACGTCGGGGGTGCATGCTTTCGAGAAGGGGTAGTTTCATCGAAACATCACTCACGTATACATTATTTCACACTTAGCTTAGGTACCTACGCATGCTCTTGACATCAAGGATTTTCTCATACTGTTCGAGATCGGCATCGTCAATACCATCACCACTACCAATGTAGTAGCAATATTCCTCATAGGAGTCGTTGTAATCCGGATAGTAGGAAAGCGAACCATCTCTAAGTTCACGGTAGTTGAGTTCGTAATGAATACTACGGATCTTGTACTCATAGTCAACCTGTTGGTCACTGGAGTACTCATGGTTATCCATATTGATCTGGGCAAGCTTCACTCGTAGGCTGTCATCCATGTTATCCATGTCAACAAGGCTGCACTCTCGCATGTCGAGGTACTCTAGGTCGTGGCAATTGTCAAGGATGGTTCCCAGCTCTTCATTGTCAAGTTTAAGGCGGACAAGATGCAAGGAGCGTAGCTTGTGCATCCTTGCAACCAAAGATGCTACCCTGGCAGGATAGCATCAGATATGACTTATGAGTGATGAATGAGCATAGCACCTCATTCAAAACAAAAAAAAAACACTTTTGGTGAGGTCTAAAATTTAAACACAGTAATAAATCGAAGAAGGGAAAACCCTAAGAATATGGGTAGGGTTCGAGGATTAGGGAAGAACCTGGTAAATCTCTTACCGCTGGGCGAGCAGCAGGAGCGTGTGGTTGTCGACGCCATCGCTCAGGAAGGCCTCTGTCTGTCCCGCGCCGAGACGCAAGGCCTTGCGCACCATGTTCTCGATGCTGATCTTGGGGCGGAACGGCGGGACGTACCAGAGGCCTTCGCGCAGGTCGACGCGGCGCCACAGCTCCGGCTCCTCCCGGGCGGCGCGGCGCCAGGAGCGGCAAACGCCCGCCACGCCGCCGACCAGGAGCTCGGTCTGGTCCAGCCGGTGGAGGATGAGGGAGATGAGGTCCGGGCGCAGCTCCGCCCAGTCCCTCTCCGGCGGTGCCCCTTTTTTCTTGGAATATCGGATTCGCTGTGACGCCCTCGCCAGCGGCGGCATCGCGATCGCCATCGCGAAGGGCGACCGAGCTGGCCTCGCACCGGCTTCGATCGATCGATCGGTTGCTGGTTAAAGTGTCTTTGTCGCGGCCCGTTTGTCATGGGATGGGCTCGCGTTTGACTGTTTAGGGTCGGGCTTTCTTGGTCTTCTTCTTGTTTTTCCCTTTTTATTATGTTTTTTCATTTGTTTTTTATTTCTTCGCCAATTTTATAATTTTATTCTTCATTATATATTTTTTGTATTTCACCGGTTTTCTTTGTCTTTTCCTTTTCTTCTTCTCTATATGTTGGTTTTCTTTGTTTCTTTCTCAGTTTCTTTATTTCTTCGCCTTTCTTTCTGTTTCTTTGTAAGTATTGACTTTTTTCTTTTTTTATTCTGTTTTCTTATGTTTTTCTTGTTTTTCATCGGTTTTCTTCATTTTTGTTTTTTCTTGTTTTTTCAAACACTGGATGTATAGTTTTTCTTAAATACAAGCTAAGAACACTTTTTTATGAATACATGGTCAACATTTTTCAAATACAGAGTGAACATTTTTTTAATTAGAATAAGCATTTTTTCCAAGTACAAAATGCATTTTTCGTATACATTAGAAACATTTTTATACATGATCCACATTTTCAAATACATGATCAACATTTTTTCATACACATTGTATACATTTTTTGTATACAAATAAACATTTTTTCTATAGAGATTTAACATTTTTCAAATGCTTGATTAACATTTTTTTAACAGTGAACATTTTTCATGCACATTATATATTTTTTATGCATGTTCCGTATGCATGGGAAACATTTTTTATACAGAGTTAACATTTTTCAAATGTTTGATTATCATTTTTAAAATACTTGAATACAATTTTTCAAATGCTTTATTAAAAGTTTCTAAATACATGATCACGTTTTTCATACACATTGTATACATGAGAAACATTTTCTCTATACCCATTTTTTAAAATGTTTGATTAACATTTGTCAAATGTTTTATGAAAATAAAATTATAGATGTCAGCACACATAACAAGCCTTGCCATTGCCGGTGTGTTCAGCTTACTTGTGAGTTTAACTCCTAAGTCCTAACCATTTTTTTCGAGCAACACTCGTAACCATTCTGACTGTGAACTTACGAAACTGTGAACTTACGAAACCAAAATTGTTGGAAATAAAAAGAGAAAAGGAGCATGAGTCGTAAAAAGAATGGAAAGTTTTTGGAAAGTGGGAAGGAATCGGTGAAGTTGTTGCGAGTGCTTACATGATACATTGATAGATATATGCATACTTATTCCAACATCTCCTCCTCCTTGCCTTGCTTGCTTGCCTCTCTTCTAATTTAATTCCCAAGTGAAGGAAGGAAGGAAGGAAGAGGTGGTGAATGATCGAATCTGTTTCTCCATTGTGCTTCCCTTGACCTGGCCTCCATACTTTTCTTAGACCCCCCTCCACTCCATCTCTTGCTTTCCTCAACTCAACTTAACCCCTCCTTAACTTACTATACTTCAAAGAGATTAATTTCAAAGAGGTTGTTAAGAATTTAATATGTTTTGCACAATTTTGATTTTCTTCTTCTAGGGGAGCTACTACAGGATGTCCATTGCATGTTTCATGATATTTTGTGCAAAAATAAAATCTAATACTTTTTTTCACTTTTTTTTCATTTTTTGGGGGATGCAGGTGCAAGAACACACGTTTTTCAGGAGCCTTCAAGTGTCAACATTGTCAAATATAGTGAAACTGACAACAACAACAACAACAACAACAACAACAACAACAACAACAACAACAGCAGCAGCAACAACAACAACAACAACAATGTTGAAGACAGACAACACTTTATTAAAGATGTTGAGTCTAAAGAAGATAATGTCAACATAGTTATAACAGAAATACAAGCATCAAATGACTAAAGCAACGGTGTTCTATTCCACCAAGACTAACATCAAATAGTGCTCCAGGATATTGAGAATGTTCAACCTAAACAAACCAAACTATAGTAAGTACTCTCTTCTCTTCTTTGAACAACCATATTACACATCTGGCAAAGAAACATGCTTGTGTATCAATGTAGGTGTCTCGGTAACTGTTTTAATCACCTGCAATAATTGTTTAAGACATTTCTAGTTTCAAACAGTTTTAATTCGTTTATTTGAATGCATAAAAAATACTAAAGATGAAATACATGGGCTATGAAAATGCTGAACACAAATGATTTTTTCCAGCCAAGATAGCAACAAATCCTAGGTGTCTAACTTGAGTATTGACAACATATGTTGTTTATTTTTATAGGTGGGTAGTCTAGCATATGTTTTCTCTGTTTCATCAAACATAGTTTGGCATACTAAGGGGCTGGACCAAACAACAAGTAGTTGACATGATTTCCTTGAATTTGGAATCCCTTTTGATATCCCTTAAACCTTTTTTTTTGTAAACTAATTACACTTATGTTTTGTTTTCGCCATGACAGACAACACCCAAAAACACTACATAGGAGAATCAACACATTTTGATTCGTCAAAAGCAGGAGTACTAACGCACGGGGGTGGGGAGGGGGTGTTCGACACATAATCTTTGGAGGTGGGGTTGGAGATTTGTGTACTAATCAAGTAGGGTGGGGAGGAGTGGTATGAAGGGATCTCACCCCGGTAAGAACTTCCTCTATCCCCCATCTTCCTTTGTCTGGTAAGAACTTGCCCCTGACAGGGTTTTTCAGTTGTTCTTCCTTTCTGTGGAACAAGTTTATTATTAGAATGCCTTTTAGAAGCCTTTTACCATCATGCCTGATCCAGTGTGTGAAGGCCTTTTGTTTTGTGCAACTGGAACAAAGCCCAGCCAGAGACATCAACAACCACAACTCAAAAAGCCCAGGACGAACAGGGGGTGACGTGGTGAGCTGTGGTGGGCTAGATCCAAACATGATGTGTCCCCTTGTCAAAACAAACGAAGACAACAAACCTAGAAACAACGTAAGAAGCGACACACTTGGTTTCGCAAGGGCTACAGTCGCCGCCGCACCGGAGTTTTTGGTCCCCTCGCCTCCGGCTGCCATCTTGGCGCACTGAGAGGTGGGGGACCTCACATCTTCAATGGTCCTATGTTCTTTGTCATCATCTCGTGACCATTGTATTTTGTGAGAATAAAATTTACTCTCATTTTTCTGGCGGTGCCATGAGATTAGAGAGTTTTTTGTCCTCGGGGATCTGATTATTCGGATCTGATGAGTTTATGTTGGTGTGTAAAACTTTTTTTGTTGGTTTGATTCCTTGCGGAGTTAAAATCTTTTGTTGACACAATGGTGAAGATATTGTGATCTGATGGCCTGCACTTCTAGGGGATCATCCCCGACGCAAGTACGTTCATGGATAAAGGCTTCCCATCTTTTTGGATCGGCGAGTCAAGGTGCTTTCAAAAACTATTATTGGTAATGTTCGTGCAGGTGAAAGAGTGACAACACCGTTGCTCCAGGTACACTAGCAGAGATTAATACAACAAAGAAGTTGTTTCCTAGAGATTTTATAGTAATTCTTAGTCATAGGAGTTACTTCCTGTAATTGTTATGAGTATGAATAAAATTTTAGGTGTTTCTCAAAAAAAAGGCAACACGAAGTCAATGAAGACAACAAACAAAGCGAGATAATCAAATTGCCTGCAACGTCACCTTAGATGTGACATAACTATGTCACATCTAAATGAGTCTTAGACATATTATATATTATATGCACTACAATATTATGAGTATTACATGAAGATGATTATTAAATGGAGGAACCAACGTGAGGATGATCCAAAAATATATTAATACATTTTAAAATTGGCTGGATAGAAGGAAAAAATTCCAAAAAACCATGGATTTTACAGAAAAAGGACTAAGATATCATTAAAGAGTAAAAATGCAGAAGAAATTTGATTTTTTTAGCAAGAAATACTGTAAAATATTTTCATAATGTGGAGACTCCTTGGGCTAGCCCTTATATTTTTTCTAATACTCCCTTCGATGTAATTTGGATCGACAGGAGCATTTAATTTTGACAAGAATGGGAAAAGAAAGGCTGTAAATAAAATAAAATAACAGTGTCAAATGTGTCCACGTGTTTTTATTTTCCAATTTGGAATATGACAGCCCCCCCCTCTCAAAATTTCCCCTATACTTTAGATATTTGAGTCCACCATGGCGATGTCACACACATAACAATCATGCTCTCCCATGTAGATGATCTTCAATGGATTTCCCTCTAATAGAGTGAGCACATGCATGTTTTAAAGAATCTCCCGCATCATTTTGACATCCCGACGTTAATTGCCAAATTCAAAATTTTAAAATGATTTATCAATTGAACAGTTAATCCAATTCACGACCCGTCTTCATTGGTGGGTTTGTCCTGGCAAGGGCTTTGGATAAGATTCCAAGTTAACATGTTCTGATGATATTTTCTCGTCCTTACTACTTGCCAGATTATGTTACTGTGCTTTTCATTGTTTTTTGCATTGTAACTCATTTATATCATAAAGATCATATTACAAGCCATGTAGACACTGAGCTAATGATAACCCACAAGTATAGGGGATCGCAACAGTTTTCGAGGGTAGAGTGTTCAACCCAAATTTATTGATTCGACACAAGGGGAGCCAAAGAATATTCTCAAGTATTAACAGTTGAGTTGTCAATTCAACCGCACCTGAAAGACTTAATATCTGCAGCAAAGTATTTAGTAGCAAAGTAATATGGAAGTAACGGTAACAGTGGCAAAGGTAATAGTATTGGTTTTGTAGTGATTGTAACAGTAGCAACGGAAAAGTAAATAAGCAAAGATCAATATGTGAAAAGCTCGTAGGCAATGGATCAGTGATGGATAATTATGTCGGATGCGATTCCTCATGCAATAGTTATAACATAGGGTGACACAGAACTAGCTCCAGTTCATCAATGTAATGTAGGCATGTATTCCAAATATAGTCATACGTGCTTATGGAAAAGAACTTGCATGACATCTTTTGTCCTACCCTCTCGTGGCAGCGGGGTCCTATTGGAAACTAAGGGATATTAAGGCCTCCTTTTAATAGAGTACCGAACCAAAGCATTAACACTTAGTGAATACATGAACTCCTCAAACTACGGTCATCACCGGGAGTGGTCCCGATTATTTTCACTTCGGGGTTACCGGATCATAACACATAGTAGGTGACTATTGACTTGCAAGATAGGATCAAGAACTCACATATATTCATGAAAACATAATAGGTTCAGATCTGAAATCATGGCACTTGGGTCCTAGTGACAAGCATTAAACATAGCAATATCAATCTCAGAACATAGTGGATACTAGGGACCAAACCCTAACAAAACTAACTCGATTACATGATAAATCTCATCCAACCCATCACCGTCCAGCAAGCCTATGATGGAATTACTCACGCACAACGGTGAGCATCATGAAATTGGTGATGGAGGAAGGTTGATGATGAGGATGGCGGCGGATTCCCCTCCCCGGAGCCCCAAACGAACTCCAGATCAGCCCTCTCGAGAGATTAGGGCTTGGCGGCGGCTCCGTATCGTAAAACGCGATGAATCCTTCTCTCTATTTTTTTCTCCCCGAACGTGAATATATAGAGTTGGAGTTGAGGTCGGTGGAGCACCAGGGGGCCCACGAGGCAGGGGGAGCGCCCAGGGGGGTAGGCGCGCCCCCACCCTCGTGGACAGGGTGTGGGCCCCCTGGCCTTGATTCTTTCACCAATATTTTTTATATATTCCAAAAATATTCTCCATTGCTTTTTAGGTCATTCCGAGAACTTTTAATTCTACACAAAAATAACACCATGGCAATTCTGCTGAAAACAACGTTAGTCCGGGTTAGTTCCATTCAAATCATGCAAGTTAGAGTCCAAAACAAGGGCAAAAATGTTTGGAAAAGTAGATACGTTGGAGACGTATCAACTCCCCCATGCTTAAACCTTTGCTTGTCCTCAAGCAATTCAGTTGACAAACTTAAAGTGATAAAGAAAAACTTTTAAAAACTCTATTTGCTCTTGTTGTTGTAAATATGTAAAGCCAGCATTCAAGTTTTCAGCAAAGATTATGAACTAACCATATCCGCAATAACATTTAGGTCTCATGTTTACTCATATCAATGGCATAATCAACTAGCGAGCAATAATAATAAATCTCGGATGAAAACACTTTCTCAAAACAATCATAATATGATATAACAAGATGGTATCTCGCTAGCCCTTTCTGAGACTGCAAAACATAAATGCAGAGCACCTTTGAAGATCAAGGGCTGACTGGAAATTGTAATTCATGGTTGTCGTAGAATTGTCACGGCAGATGTCCTAGTGTGAGGACTTAGTCGTGAGGTCAACACACCTATGTGGTAGCTTGAGAGGGGTTGAGCGGAATCGAGAGACGCAACACAAGACAAGGATTTAGACAGCTTCGGGCCCCGGGAAACATTGTCCGGTAACAACCCTACGTGTTGTGTGAGGCTATGTCTCATTATGATCATGAGGAAGTCGCCGTAAACCGGCTCTCCCAGTTAACCCTAACCCTTTAAGATTGTTTCTTCTTCCTTCCCCCTCTTTGGGGAGCCCTGCCCCTCCTTATATATGTTGAAGGGGCGGGTTACATGTAGAGTCCAACTCGGACTTTAAGACTTAATTATTACGCTTCTCTTCTTGGGCTTCTTAACATCTTGGGCTTCGTAACATCTCGGACTTCATAACTCCTGGCAACCCAGTTACCACTGCCTGCCGGGAGTTATCTGGTGCCGGTTTAAGATGGTCTGCCGGTTTAAGAATGTCTGCTGAGTTATCATCTGACTTATCTCATGTCTTAACCGTCAGTCGGTTTAACAACCGGCCGGTTTACCATCTGGGTTAACTACCTGTTTTACCTGTCTGTCTTAACTGTCAGCCGGTTTAACAACCTGCCGGTTTACCGTCTGACTTAACACCAAACAGTTTACCACCTGTCTTAACACCTGCCGGTTTACCACCTGCTTTAACACCTGCCGGTAAACTAAGTCCCAGCCGGGTTATAACTCCGGCCGGATCATACCGCGGGGTATATCCCCAACATTAGCCCCCAGTTTAATTTGGATTTATCCATGTTAAACTGATCCTGATCATCCTTAAGTCCTTGTCACTTCCTTCTTCTAGAATTTTCGGGTCAATAGGCCAGCTTCACAATCAATTTGCTGACATTGGCTTGTCACGGATAAATATTGTGAAAAATAACTCCTTTGACTCAGCTCCCAATGCTTAACAAAATATTGGTATTTGAAATACTCATCTGATCTTCAGCCGGTTTAAGAATGTAGAACTTGCCGGTTTAAGAATGTAGAACTTGCCGGTTTAAGAATATTGATGGCACCGGATCAGAACTGTTTGTTAACATCAGTTTTGAAAATATACCTCTTATATGCCTATCACTTGTAGCCCCCAAGTCTTAAGAAGGTAGCATAGCAACAGCTTAAGACTTGCTTCAATATGAATGTCACAAGCTTTGAAGAAATCCAGTTTGTTCATCTCACTCACCAGTCAGAACTGAGTATTCCACATATATAGCCCCCAAGTGCCGGGTTGTCCTGCTTGCACCAACCTGGGACTTGTAATTGCTTGATGCCAATAAAAACTTCAACCAGTGAAGCCCCCAAGGGCCGGGTCATTATGCAATAAGGAGCAGCGACTTTGTAAATATAATCATGTAGACTTTGAACAGCAACGTGTAGCCCCCAAGGGCCGGCTCAATAAGATAATATTGAGCTGGGACTTTATGTATACTTCATTGAGGATAACATTATACGATGTAACCCCCATCATGGGGCTTGAACCCATGTCCACAAGGTTGAGAGCTTTTGCTTTACCAACTGAGCAGTGGATCCTTCAATAATAGATGAAAATTTATGTACCTTGAATTGTTGACAGGAGCAATTGGTAGCCCCCAAGGGCCGGCTCATTACGATGTGATGAGTCGGATCTTCAATAAGTGAGCAAACAATGACTTTGCATTAGCCCCCAAGTGTCATGGTGCATGCTTGTAGCGACATGAGACTTGTGTATTTGATGTAATCCCAACTTGAATAATGTATCCCCCAAGTGCCGGGTCATAAGCCTGCAGCGACTCGGGACTATTCCTTCAATTGTAGAATAAATCATATCCATTGATAATATGATAGTCATTGCGCTAAAGCGACTTTGAAAAACTTAATCATAATACTGGTTATTGATAACCATAATAAAATCCAGCCATGTTGGCTATTAAAGATTTGAATAATATGACCTGGTTTGAAAACCGATTCCTACCCTATAAGTCGGTATATCCATGCACATATGATACATGCTATGATGATGTAATGATGATGTATGATGTAATATATGATGATGTATATGTATGATCAAGAGGGTTTAAGCTATGGTTCGGATACGACCAGAGCCCCCATGTAGTCATAATTATGGGATTGCGCCGATCAAGAGGTGTAGCTATGGTTCGAATACGACCAAGCCCCCAAGTGATTTCCCTAGTGCCCTTACGCCTATCAAGAGGTGTAACTATGGTTCGAACCCATAGCCCCCAAATGATTTCCCTGGTGGCCTTATGCCTATCAAGAGGTGTAGCTATGGTTCGGATACGACCAAGCCCCCAAATGATTTTCCTGGTGCCCTTATGCTTATCAAGAGGGTATAAGCTATGGTTCGGATACGACCAGCGCCCCCAAGTGATTTCCCTGATGGCTTTAAGCCTATCAAGAGGTGTGACTATGGTTCGAACATAGTCCCCAAGTGATATTGTGAGCTGTGCTCAAGGGATACCCATGTTTGAGTTGTGCTGTGCAGCAGACTCTCTTCGGCCCCTTATGATAATATTGGCTTGATGGCCGGATTACCGAAATAACCAGAGCTGTGCTCTTATGATAATATTGGCTTGATAACCGGAATCAAGAGGGTAGTAACGCTATGTTCTCTTTGGTGAATACACCTATGTTTGAACATGAAGCCCCCAAATGATACTGTGAGCTGTGCTCAAGGGGTATCTATGTTTGAGTTGTGCCTTTGCAACAGACTCTCTTTGGTCCTTGTAATTTTTCTGAAAACTCGAATTTGTGAGAGATGAATTCTTTTTGAACCGGACATTGTTAAACCGGATACTAAGAGCTTCAAAGCTTTGTGGGAGATAGGTTTCCCTTGCACCGGATTTTAAACCAGAATCCTCCTTTTTAAACCGGAAATTTTCTGACGGCCTTTAAATTTGCACCAATATAGCGGTTTAGGGTCCTGCATTAGATATCTTTGCAAGCCAAAGTAATTGCCCCTTTTAAAGAAAGCAATATATAACATAAAAATATATTGGATGGATTTAACTTGATATGTCAGGCCAGTTAATATCCACCGCGGGGTTGATGATTGCCATGGTGAAGCTAAAATTAATCATGGCCGAGTCGGCTGCAGTGTTATAAGCCAGCGCGGACAAGAGAGCCCGTCGCGACATTGTTGATGTAATCTGGACTGCGGAGGCGGCTGTTTGCGCATGTCCATTTACGAGGTAATGAGGCACGGACGATTACTGGGTGCAATGTTGCCAGTACGTGCTCCGTATCCGTGGTATAAACCACATTTATAGTGAATCATTGTCCTGTGTACAAAAAATACAGCAGGGCGGAGTAGTTTGTTTGTCAAAGGAAATCAACATGTACTTAACAAAATATATAAGATAAATATCACCTGATTTTTAGGCGACAGATGATCATTATATGGCGTTCGTAGACAACCAAGAACTTTTGTGTTGATCCTTTCAAGGCCTTGCCAGAATTTGTCGTCGTTTGTATAACCTTCACTCCAAGAAATTGGGGCATATTTATCCTCAGGAACGCCTCGTATATCTTTTGATTGATTATTCTTTTTTTTTTCAAGAGGCCTGATGCCTATCTCTGTATCCACTGGGCTAAACTCCTCCTCATTTTTTTCATCAATCTGCAAGGGAACGTACGGGCGCAACCCGTGTGATAGGACAACTGGAGCGGGGACACAGCGGGGCGGCAAGCCAGCAGGGGCGATGCAAGAACTGGCCCTGGTGCGGCGTGGGAACAGCGCAGTGGCATGAGGAGGAGCAAGGCGGGAGGCGGCTCGTGGAGGCCAGCCGGATTGGAGCGGAGGGCGGCCAGGGCTCGTGCCTGCCACCATAGCAGGCCGAGGCCAAGGCCGCGCGGTCGAGCGGGCGCTCGCTCGTTGAACCAACGAGCGGAGGACGGCTCAGCTGCGTGCTGTCTTGTGGCTGACTCGGAGCAGAAGAAAGTGGCGGAGATCGAAGCGGAGACCGGCGTGGGCGGAAGTGAAGTAAGTCCGTGGCGGCGGCGGCCCATTCAGGGCGAAACGAAGGTGGATTCCGGCCGGGGCAGCTCAAGGCGAGCGGCTCAACGGGAAGTAAAGCGGAAGTCGCCGGAGTCGGAGGCCACTGCGAGCGAGTTGAGGCCGATTCAAAGCAGCTCGTGGCATGGCGGTTCTCAGCTCACGGAGGCGTTGGTGATACCCTGGCCGGTTCACTGCCATAAAGGTGACTCACCCTGCGGTAACTTGAACCGGCCAGAATGGGGCGCCGTGGAAACATCCAGGGATGGTAAGTCAATCATGACTCGCAGGATTGTCCGGCAACTTGGACCGGAAACGATGCGAAGCCCGGCGGCGATTTGAACCAGAGACAAAACGGAGGCAGCACAAGGGCGCGGTCTCGGCTACTGAACCGACCCGCGAGGATGGCAGCAGTTCGTAGCAATGGTGAATCGGTGCGCGGGGTGCAGCAGTAGTAAATTGGCGCGATGGATGTCGGGGTCTCGGCGGTTTGGAAACAGGCAGAGGTGGCGGCGGTTCAGTGGAATAAAGGTCCAGCCGTGACGAACCGGCGAGGAACGGCCGGCAATCGAATAACAATGGGTGAGTCAGCGGGGGCGATCTGACGCCGGACTGCAGACGCGGCCTGACCAGGCAACAGTTTGACTAAAACAGGGCAAGCGATGGGTCAACTCCCGACGGTTTTAACCGAAGACGGCGACTTCAGGCTGCGCTGGTGAGGGCGACCATAGCGGAAGGCGAAGTGAACCGTGGCAGAGGCGCTGCAGTGAAGACGACTCAGGGCATGTCCAATGCAAAGCGCTTGGACAGACGCTTAAAATATAGAAGTAAATAATATTTTAATCTGATGGCTTTGTTAGCGTCTCTCGTTCCAACGCAAAGAATGATCTGATGGGCGCTTGTGCAGATTTTTCCTTCTATCGGTACGTTGAATCTTCTGCTGGCACCCGGCGACTCAGTAGGCATCGATGCCAGATAAAATCTCAGAATGGAACAGGATATGACCGTAACGGCTGGGGAATCAATCCTGGCGTTGGGGGCTAGCACCCGCGTTCGAGATGCCCTCACCGTGGAGATACAGCGACGCCCGATGCGGAAACAGCCAGCAGAGGCAAAATAGTGACGATGGCTCCTTGAAAGAAGGGCCGCTCGACACACGGAGTTGAGCAGCGGAGATAGCCCGGTAGGCGGTTTAAAGCTTAGGTGAGCGCGAGGCCGGAGTGTGGGTGCGAACCGGCGGCGCTCGAAGTGGAATCCGAGCAGAGGAAGCGCGGGCGTTGGAGGACGAGGCCGTGGCACGGAGGTGCCGGACCGCAGCAGAGACGGAGACGAGCGGCGGCTCGGGGCAGGCCCGATGAGTACTGGTCGAACGGAGGCCGGCGACTCAGCGAGATCACGAACGAAACCGGGGCGGCTCACCGGGCGCGTCGGTCGGCGGCTCAACGCGGCCGCGGAGCGAAGCGGTGGTCAGGCTAGCGGAAGTAATTCGACGGCCGGGTTGTGGCCACTTGTGGTAGGAGCAGAGGCGGCTCTTCGCGGTGGCTCGGACTCGGGAAGACCCGGAGGTGCAGGGCAGCTCTCCGAGGCGGCTCAAAGCGGGTCAGCTCAGATTCAGCGAGGGCGGCCCAGGGTCGGTGCAGCGGAGCAAGAGCTAGTTGAGGTAAGCACCGCGGAGTTGGATGGATATGAGCCATGACGGCGACGGGAACGGGCCGATGATGGCGATCCAGGGGAGGCGAGGCGCGATGGTGACTCGGATGGGAGAAGAAGCGCGGCAGTGACTCGGACGGGAGACGGAGTCCAGACCGGCCACGGGTCCTGGCCGTCTTTGCCGGGTCGTGGCCTCTAGTGATCGGACTCGTACTAGTAGTAGTTGATAATTGTTAACTTAGTACGGGCTGGATGATTAGCTCGGTCTCCTTGCGGACGGTTTGATAATTCTGATGGATTTGATGTGTGCGCTGCAGCGGCGTTGCTTTTGATTGTCCAGCAGTCATCGTCTTGTAACAATAGTCAAATATCATAGTATACAATTTCCTTAGGAGCAGCAAACGACAACTCGGCGGAAACGGCTAGTGACTGGGACGCATTGGAACTCCTGTTCGTCCCGGCGATGTGCGGTAATAGTAGCGAAAATTAATCTCCTCTCGGATTTTGACTTGCACAGGCGGCAGCTCATAGTGCAACCCTAAATTTCTTCTTCGACTTCAATCTCATGGATCGTAAAATCTTCATACGTGAAAATTGCAAACTCCTCGATCCCTAAGGAGATCCCTCCAAGAACTCATCACCACCGCGCGGAGCTCCCCACGGTGGGCGCCAATTGTCGTAGAATTGTCACGGCAGATGTCCTAGTGTGAGGACTTAGTCGTGAGGCCAACGCACCTATGTGATAACTTGAGAGGGGTTGAGCGGAATCGAGAGACGCAACACAAGATAAGGATTTAGACAGCTTCGGGTCCCGGAAAACATCGCCCGGTAACAACCCTACGTGCTGTGTGAGGCTATGTCTCATTAAGATCATGAGGAAGTCGCCGTAAACCGGCTCTCCTAGTTAACCCTAACCCTTTAAGATTGTTTCTTCTTTCTTCTCCCTCTTTGGGGAGCCCTGCCCCTCCTTATATATGTTGAAGGGGCGGGTTACATGTAGAGTCCAACTCGGACTTTAAGACTTAACTATTATGCTTCTCTTCTTGGGCTTCTTAACATCTTGGGCTTCGTAACGTCTCAGGCTTCATAACTCCTGGCAACCCAGTTACCACTGCCTGCCGGGAGTTAACTGGTGCCGGTTTAAGATGGTCTGCCGGTTTAAGAATGTCTGCTGAGTTATCATCTGACTTATCTCATGTCTTAACTGTCAGCCGGTTTAACAACCGGTCGGTTTACCATCTGACTTAACACCAAACAGTTTACCACCTGCCTTAACACCTGCCAGTTTACCACCTGCTTTAACACCTGCCAGTTTACTAAGTCCCAGCCGGGTTATAACTCCGGCCGGATCATACCGCGGGGTATATCCCCGACAATGGTAAAAGTGATCCAGTCACAGTCATACTCAATGTAAACTAATAGTAATGCATGCAAATGACAGCGGTGCTCTCCAACTGGTGCTTTTTAATAATAGGATGATGACTCAACATAAAAGTAAATAGATAGGCCCTTCGCAGAGGGAAGCGGAGATTTGTAGAGGTGCAAGAGCTCGATTTTTGAAATAGAGATGAATAATATTTTGAGCGGTATACCTTCATTGTCAACATAACAACCGAGAGATCTCGATATCTTCCATGCTACACACATTAGGCGGTTCCCAAGCAGAATGGTAAAGTTTATACTCCCCCACCACCAACAAGCATCAATCCATGGCTTGCCCGAAACAACGGGTGCCTCCAACTAACAACAATCCTGAGGGAGTTTTGTTTGCAATTATTTTGATTTGATTTGAGCATGGGACTGGGCATCCCGGTAACCAGCCATTTTCTCGTGAGTGATGAGGAGTGGAGTCCACTCCTCTTGAGAATAACCCGCCTATCATGGAAGATACAGAAAGCCCTAGTTGATACATGAGCTATTCGAGCATACAAAACAGAATTTAATTTGAAGGTTTAGACTTTGGCACATACAAATTTACTTGGAACGACAGGTAGATACCACATATAGGAAGGTATGGTGGACTCATATGGAATAACTTTTGGGTTTATGGAATTGGATGCACAAGCAGTATTCCCGCTTAGTACAAGTGAAAGCTAGAAAGAGAATGGGAAGCGACCAGCTAGAGAGCGACAACAGTCATGAACATGCACTAAAATTAATCAGCAATGAGTGCAAGCGGATATAATTCACCATGAACATAAATATCGTGGAGGCTATGTTGATTTTGTTTCAACTACATGCGTGAACATGTGCCATGTCAAGTCACTCGAATCGTTCAAAGGAGGATATCACCCTATCATACCACATCACAACCATTTTAATAGCACGTTGGCACGCAAGGTAAACCATTATAAACTCCTAGCTACTTAAGCATGGCATGAGCAGCTATAATCTCTAATTGTCATTGCAAACATGTTTCATTCATAATAGGCTGAATCAGGAACGATGAACTAATCATATTTACAAAAACAAGAGAGGTCGAGTTCGTACCAACTTCTCTCATCTCAATCAGTCCATCATACATCGTTATTATTGCCTTTCACTTGCACAACCGAATAGTGTGGATAATAATAATAGTGCATATGCATTGGACTAAGCTGGAATCTGCAAGCATTCAATTCAAGGGAAAAGACAAGGTAATATGGGATCTTTGTTAGATCAACAATAATGCATATGAGAGCCACTCAACATTTTCATTATGGTCTTCTCCTCTCGACCCCAAAGGAAAGAAATAAAACTATTTACATGGGAAAGCTCCCAACAAACAAAAGAAGAACGAGAAATCTTTTTGGGTTTTCTTTTAATTATTACTACTACAAGCATGGAAAGTAAACTAGGTAAAAGCTACAACTATTTTTTTGATTTTTATTAAGGTTTTTCAAACACATAAGAAGAAAGCTTAAAAATAAAATAAAATAGCATGGATAATACAATGAAAAAGTATGAGCACCAACACCTAGAATGAGTGTGTGAACATGAATGTAATGTCAGTGAGAAATACGTACTCCCCCAAGCTTAGGCTTTTGGCCTAAGTCGGTCTATGCCCAGGGATCAAAGTTGCCCTCTCCGGTGTACTGAGGAGGATCCTCAGGGTGCCACTGGTTAGCGATCTCCTTCGGATCCCACTGATAAACAGAATGACGGTGAGGATCAAGTGGTGGCTCCGGCTCAGGCTCTGGAGCTGATGTCAGGCTTCGGTATGCATGAACGGCCTCCGGCAAAACAAGGTACGTGCCTGAAAATATGTTGAACAAAGAGGGAGCAGCCAAGGTAATAGTCTCAAAGTAATTTTTATCAAATATCAGTCTATAGTTAAGCATCTTATTCTTATTCTTAACAATAAAATCATGTGCTACCATACTCTTATAATCTAGAAAAATAGGAGGCAACATCTTTTTCTCTTTCTCATAATGCCTAATAGGTATGTTAAAGTGTGCAGCAAGGCGCGAGGCAAAGATGCCTCCAAATACGAGACCCTTTGTACGGTTTAGATTTAACTGTTTAGCAACAATGGCGCCTAAGCTGAAAGTGGTATCACGAGCAAAGCATGACACAAAATAACAGTATCAGGGGCACTAAGGTTTCCACTGTTCCCGCGACCAATTAAGTATCTACTAGCAAATATTGCAAAGTAACGTAGAATAGGAAAATGTATACTAGTAATTCTTGCATCGGAAACTTTCCTCGTTTCCCCCTACAGCGATCATATCAATCAACCCTTCCACATCATTACGATGTGGTTCCTCTATGCTGCCCTCAAAGGGCAACTTGCAAACCGCACAAAATTCATAAAGTGACATCTCCTTATAGTCATCATATAAATAAAAACCCACCGAAGGTGGTGATCTCCTAGCATGGAAATGAAATTTTTGCACAAAAATATTAGTGAGTAGGAGATACTGTTCGCGTTGGTCATGGAGGAAGTCGGTGAGGCCTGCATTCTCAGCCAAATAATAAAATCTTCATAAATCCTGGCTTCTCTCAAGAACTCATCACAAGTCCATTCACACGACCGAACCTCCGCAGTGCGAGGGAGGTTATATTTGGGCTTCTTATTTTCTTCACTTTGCTTATCCTTCGAGCTTCGGCTCGAAGAGCCCCTCAACGATCTCTTCATCATTTTCTTTCTCTGAAAAATTTCTGAAATTTTTAGTGACTCAAAATAAAAGTGAACCAAACCCAACAAGATTGATAGCAACTACTCCTACAAGTGCCTAGAGGCCATATCATGCATTAGAACTACTTGGGACCAAATAAATTTGACATGCAAGCTCAAGAACAGGGTCACCTACGCAGCAAAAATTTGCAACAAATAAAGCACGAGAACAAAAACTAATTGGACCATTGGAGGAGTCACATACCGAAGAACAATCCCCCAAAGCAGTTTTGCGAATGGAGCTTTGAGCTAGGAGATCAAAAATGGCAGCAAGATGAGCTAGAACTCCGGTTTGATCTGGTGGATGATTTTTTCTGGAGGAAGACGAAGTGTGTGGGTTCAAGAATAAGTGGAGGGGGGCCATGTCGGGTCCACGAGGCAGGGGCGCACCCAGGGGGTAGGGCACGCCCTTCACCCTCATGGGCACATGGTGGGTCCCCCTGGTGGGTTCTTAGTGCCAAATATTCTTAAATATTCTAGAAAAAATCATATTAAATTTTCAGGACATTTGGAGAACTTTTATTTTGGGGTATTTTTTATTGCAAGGATAATTCAGAAAACAGACAGAAAATACTATTTTTTACTTTATTTAAACTAAATAATAGAAAGTAAAAGGAGGGTATAGAGAGTTGTGCTTTCTAACTTCATCCATCTCATGCTCGTCAAAAGTAATCTACTAACAAGGTTGATCAAGTATTGTTAGCAAACTCATTCCAAATCGCATGAAACCGGAGAGACTTTGAATAACACTAGGTAACCTCAGCGGGGATATGCACATCCCCGACAATAAGAATATCATATTTCTTCTTGACAGTACGAAGAGGAAATTCAAAACCTCCAATAATAATCGTTGAAATTTTTCCAATAGAATTAATACCATGGACTTGAGGTTGTTTCCTCGGAAAGTGTACCGTATTCTCATTACCATTAACATGAAAAGTGACATTGCCTTTGTTGCAATCAATAACATCCCCTACAGTATTCAAAAAGGGTCTACCAAGAATAATAGACATACTATCGTCCTCGGGAATATCAAGGATAACAAAGTCCGTTAAAATAGTAACGTTTGCAACCACAACAGGCACATCCTCACAAATACCGACAGGTATAGCAGTTGATTTATCGGCCATTTGCAAAGATATTTTAGTAGGTGTCAACTTATTCAAATCAAGTCTACGGTATAAAGAAAGAGGCATAACACTAACAACGGCTCCAAGATCACATAAAGCAGTTTTAACATAGTTTCTTTTAATGGAGCATGGTATAGTTGGTACTCCTGGATCTCCAAGTTTCTTTGATATTCCACCCTTAAAAGTATAATTAGCAACCATGGTGGAAATTTCAGATTCCGGTATCTTTCTTTTATTTGTGACAATATCTTTCATATACTTAGCACAAGAATTCATTTTAAGCATATCAGTCAAACGCATACGCAAAAAGATAGGTCTAATCATTTCAGCAAAGCGCTCAAAATCCTCATCATCCTTTTTCTTGGATGGTTTAGGAGGAACGGGCATGGGTTTCTGTACCCATGGTTCTCTTTCTTTACCGTGCTTCCTAGCAACGAAGTCTCTCTTATAATAACGTTGATTCTTTGATTGTGGGTTATCAAGATCAACAGCAGGTTCAATTTCTACATCATTGTTATCGCTAGGTTGAGCATCAACATGAACATCATCATTAACATTATCACTAGGTTCATGTTCATTACCAGATTGTGTTTCAGCATCAGAAATAGAAATATCATTGGGATTCTCAGGTGTGTCTACAACAGGTTCACTAGAAGCATGCAAAGTTCTATCATTTTTCTTTTTCTTCTTCTTAGAAGAACTAGGTGCATCAACATTAATTCTCTAAGAATCTTGCTAAATTCTCTTGGGGTGACCCTCAGGATACAAAGGTTCCTGAGTCATTTTACCCCCTCTAGTCACAACTCTAACAACATTATCATTTTTATTATTATTTAATTCATTGAGCAAATCATTCTGAGCTTTAAGTACTTGTTCTACTTGAGTGGTAACCATAGAAGCATGTTTACTAAAATTTTAAGTTCACCTTTAACTCTAGACATATAATCACTCAAGTGTTCAATCATATAAGCATTACGTTTCAATTGTCTACCAACATAAGCATTGAAGTCTTCTTATTTAACCATAAAATTATCAAACTCATCCAAGCATTGGCTAGCAAACTTATTGGATGGGATTTCACATTTATCAAATCTATAGAGAGAATTTACCTTTACTACCTGTGTTGGTTATCAAGACCATGTATTTCTTCAATAGGTGGTAAATTCTTAACATCTTCAGCTTTAATACATTTTTCTGTCATAGATTTAATTGCCTCTTGCATATCTTCAGGACTGAGAAATAGAATACCTCTTTTCTTCGGAGTTGTCTTAGGAGTTGGTTGAGGAAGTGTCCAATCATTTTCATTACTCAACATATTATTCAATAGAAATTCAGCTTGATCAACAGTTCTTTCCCTGAAAACACAACCAGCACAACTATCCAGGTGGTCTCTGGTAGCATCAGTTAGTCCATTATAAAAGATATCAAGTATTTCATTTTTCTTGAGAGGATGATCAGGCAAAGCATTAAGTAATTGGAGAAGCCTCCCCCAAGCTTGTGGGAGACTCTCTTCTTCAATTTGCACAAAATTATATATTTCCCTTAAGGCAGCTTGTTTCTTGTGAGCGGGGAAATATTTAGCAGAGAAGTAATAAATCATATCCTGGGGACTACGCACACAACCAGGATCAAGAGAATTAAACCATGTTTTAGCATCACCCTTTAATGAGAACGGAAACAACTTAAGGATAAAGTAATAGCAAGTTTTCTCATCATTAGTGAACAGGGTGGCTATATCATTTAATATAGTAAGATGTGCCACAACAGTTTTAGATTCATAGCCATCAAAAGGATCAGATTCAACCAAAGTAATTAACTCAGGGTCGACAGAGAAATCATAATCCTTATTAGATATACAGATAGGTGAAGTAGCAAAAGCAGAGTCATATTTCATTCTAGCATTCAAAAACTTTTATTTAAGCTTAGCTAATAATTTCTTAAGATCATATCTATCATTGCAAGCTAAGAAGTCTCTAGCAGTTTCTTCATCCATAACATAACCCTCAGGAACAACAGGCAATTCATATCTAGGGGGAGAATTTTCATCATCACTTTCATCAATATTATCAGTTTCAATAATTTCATTCTCTCTAACCCTAGCAAGTTGTTCATCAAGAAATTCACCTAGTGGCACAATATTATCAAGCATAGAAGTAGTTTCATCATAAGTATCATGCAAAGCAGAAGTGGCATCATCAATGACATGCGACATATCAGAATGAATAGCAGGAGTAGGTGTCACAAGTTTACTCAAAACAGAAGGTGAATCAAGTGCAAAGCTAGATGTCAGTTCCTTACCTCCCCTCGTAGTTGAGGGAAAAATCTTGGTTCTTTTGTCTTTCAAGTTCTTCATAGTGATTAACAGATATAAATCTCAACTGACTCAAAGAATAGAGCTATGCTCCCCGGCAACGGCGCCAGAAAATAGTCTTGATAACCCACAAGTATACGGGACCGCAACAGTTTTCGAGGGTAGAGTATTCAACCCAAATTTATTGATTCGACACAAGGGGAGCCAAAGAATATTCTCAAGTATTAACAGTTGAGTTGTCAATTCAACCACACCTGAAAGACTTAATATCTGTAGCAAAGTATTTAGTAGCAAAGTAATATGGAAGTAACGGTAACAGTGGCAAAGGTAATAGTATTGGTTTTGTAGTGATTGTAACAGTAGCAACGGAAAAGTAACTAAGCAAAGATCAATATGTGAAAAGCTCATAGGCAATGGATCAGTGATGGATAATTATGTCAGATGTGATTCCTCATGCAATAGTTATAACATAGGGTGACACAGAACTAGCTCCAGTTCATCAATGTTATGTAGGCATGTATTCCGAATATAGTCATACGTGCTTATGGAAAAGAACGTGCATGGCATCTTTTGTCCTACCCTCCCGTGGCAGCGGGGTCCTATTGGAAACTAAGGGATATTAAGGCCTCCTTTTAATAGAGTATCGGACCAAAGCATTAACACTTAGTGAATACACCAACTCCTCAAACTACGGTCATCACCGGGAGTGGTCCTGATTATTGTCACTTCGGGGTTACCGGATCATAACACATAGTAGGTGACTATTGACTTGCAAGATAGGATCAAGAACTCACATATATTCATGAAAACATAATAGGTTCAGATCTGAAATCATGGCACTCGGGCCCTAGTGACAAGCATTAAGCATAGGAAAGTCATAACAACATCAATCTCAGAACACAGTGGATACTAGGGATCAAACCCTAACAAAACTAACTCGATTACATGATAAATCTCATCCAACCCATCACCGTCCAGCAAGCCTACGATGGAATTACTCACGCACAGCGGTGAGCATCATGAAATTGGTGATGGAGGAAGGTTGATGATGACGATGGCGATGGATTCCCCTCTCCAGAGCGCCGAACGGACTCCAGATCAGCCCTCTCGAGAGAGATTAGGGCTTGGCGGCGGCTCCGTATCGTAAAACGCAATGAATCCTTCTCTCCGATCCCCCCGAACGTGAATATATAGAGTTGGAGTTGAGGTCGGTGGAGCACCAGGGGGCCCACGAGGTAGGGGGGCGCGTCCAGGGGGGGTAGGCGCGCCCCCACCCTCGTGGACAGGGTGTGGGCCCCCTGGCCTTGATTCTTTCGCGAGTATTTTTTAGATATTCCAAAAATATTCTCCGTTGATTTTCAGGTCATTCTGAGAACTTTTATTTCTGCACAAAAATAACACCATGGCAATTCTGCTGTAAACAACGTCAGTCCGGGTTAGTTCCATTCAAATCATGCAAGTTAGAGTCCAAAACAAGGGCAAACGTGTTTAGAAAAGTAGATACGTTGGAGATGTATCAGCTAAAGATACTAAAAGACCTCAGAATGCTAGCCTTTGCACAAAGAAACACCAGCCAAGAAGGAAAATTACAATCAAGACCAAAGAATCCCTTGATCTTGATACCAAAACCTATCACCTACCTCCGGCACCACCACAACAACCACTGATGTCTACGCAACCTTCTTCTTGTAGACTCGTGTTGGGCCTCCAAGCGCAGAGTTTTGTAGGATAGTAGCAAAATTTCCCTCAAGTGGATGACATAAGATTTATCAATCCGTCGGAGGCGTAGGATGAAGATGGTCTCCCTCAAACAACCCTGCAACCAAATAACAAAGAGTCTCTTGTGTTCCCAACACACCCAATACAATGGTAAATTGTATAGGTGCACTAGTTCAGCGAAGAGATGGTGATACAAGTGCAATACAGATGGTAGATACAGGTTTTTGTAATCTGAAAATATAAAAACAGCAAGGTAACTAGTAGCAAAAGCGAGCGAAAATGGTATTGCAATGCTTAGAAACAAGGCCTAGGGTTCATACTTTCACTAGTGCAAGTTCTCTCAACAATGATAACATAATTATATCATATAACAATCCCTCAACATGCAACAAAGAGTCACTCCAAAGTCACTAATAGGGGAGAACAAACAAAGAGATTATTATAGGGTACGAAACCACCTCAAAGTTATTCTTTCTGATCGATCTATTGAGCTATTCCTATAAGTGACACAAACAGCCCTAGAGTTCGTACTAAAATAACACCTTAAGTCACACATCAACCAAAACCATAATGTCACCTAGATACTCCAATGTCATCAGAAGTATCCGCATGTTTGATTATACGATATGCATCACACAATCTTAGATTCATCTATTCGAACCAACACAAAGAACTTCAAAGAGCGCCCCAAAGTTTCTACCAGATAGTCAAGACGAAAACGTGTGACAACCCCTATGTATAAGTTCACAAGGTCTCAGAACCCGCAAGTTGATCACCAAAACATACATCAAGTAGATCACGTGAATATCCCATTGTCACCACAGATAAGCACATGCAAGTCATACATCAAGTGTTCTCAAATCCTTAAAGACTCAATCTGATAAGAATATTTCAAAGGGAAAACTCAATCCATTACAAGAAGGTAGAGGGGGACAAACACCATAAGATTCAACTATAATAGCAAAGCTCGCGATACATCAAGTCCATGCCATATCAAGAACACGAGAGAGAGAAATCAAACACATAGCTACTGGTACATACCATCAGCCTGAGGGTGAACTACTCCCTCCTCGTCATGGAGAGCGCCGGGATGATGAAGATGACCACCAGTGATGATTTCCCTCTCCAATAGGGTGCTAGAATAGGGCCCTGATTGGATTTTGGTGGCTACAGAGGCTTGCGGCGGTGGAACTCTCGATCTAGGTTATGTTCTGGAGGTTTGGGGATATATAAGAGGTGTTGACGTCGAGAACAAGTCAGGGGGGGGGTCCATGAGTCAACCACAAGGTCGGAGGGCGCACCCTAGGGGGTGGGGGCGCCCTCCGCCCTTGTTGATGACTCGGGACTCTTCTGGCCCAACTCTAGTACTCCGTGGGCTTCTTTTGGTCCAAAAACAATCATCGCAAAGTTTCAGATCATTTGGACTCCATTTTATATTCCTTTTCTGTAAAACTCAAAAACAAGGAAAAACAGAAATTGGCACTGGGCTCTAGGTTAATAGGTTAGTCCCAAAAATCATATAAAATAGCATATAAATGCATATAAAACATCCAAGATAGATAATATAATATCATGGAACAATAAAAAATTATAGATACGTTGGAGACATATCGAGCGTCCCCAAGCTTAATTCCTGCTCGTCCTCGAGTAGGTAAATGATAAATTTTTTTTTGATGTGTAATGCTACCTAACATATTTATCTATGTAATTTTCTTTATTGTGTAAAGAATATTCAGATCCATAAGATTCAAAACAAAAGTTTAATTTTGACATAAAAACAATAATACTTCAAGCATACTAACAAGGCAATTATGTCTTCTCAAAATAACATGGCCAAAGAAAGCTTATCCCTACAAAATCATATAGTCTGGCTATGATCCATCTTCATCACACAAAATACTCAAATCATGCACAACCCCGATGAAAAGCCAAGCAATTGTTTCATACTTTTGATGTTCTCAAACTTTTTCAACTTTCACGCAATACATGAGCGTGAGCCATGGACATAGCACTATAGGTGGAATAGAATATGGTGGTTGTGGAGAAGACAAAAAAGAAGGAGATAGTCTCACATCAACTAGGTGTATCAACAGGCTATGGAGATGCCCATCAATAGATATCAATGTGAGTGAGTAGGGATTGCCATGCAACGGATGCACTAGAGCTATAATTGTATGAAAGCTCAAAAAGAAACTAAGTGGGTGTGCATCCAACTTGCTTGCTCTCGAAGACCTAGGGCAATTTGAGGAAGCCCATCGTTGGAATATACAAGCCAAGTTCTATAATGAAAAATTTCCACTAGTATAGGAAAGTGACAACATAGGAGACTCTCTACCATGAAGATCATGGTGCTACTTTGAAGCACAAGTGTGGTAGAAGGATAATAGCATTGCCTATTCTCTCTTTTTCTCTCATTTTTTGTTTTTTTTTGTTTTTTTGGGCGTTCTACTTTTTTGGCCTTTTCTCTTTTTTTATTTCCTCACATGGGACAATGCTCTAATAATGAAGGTCATCACACTTTTATTTACTTTACAACTCAAGAATTACAACTCGATACTATAAAAAAATATGACTCTATATGAATGCCTCCGGCGGTGTACCGAGATGTGCAATGAATCAAGAGTGACATGTATGAAAGAATTATGAACGGTGGCTTTGCCACAAATACAATGTCAACTACATGATCATGAAAAGCAATATGACAATGATGAAGCGTGCCATAATAAACGGAGCGATGGAAAGTTGCATGGCAATATATCTCTTAATGGCCATGGAAATGCCATAATAGGTAGGTATGGTGGCTGTTTTGAGAAATGTATATGGTGGGGTTATGGTACCGGCGAAAGTTGCAAGGCACAAGAGAGGCTAGCAATGGTGGAAGGGTGAGAGTGCGTATAATCCATGGGCTCAACATTAGTCATAAAAAACTGACATACTTATTGCAAAAATCTATTAGTCATCGAAATGAAGTACTATGTGCATGCTCCTAGGGGGATAGATTGGTAGGAAAAGACCATCACTCGTCCCCGACCGCCACTCATAAGGAAGACAATCAAAAAATATCTCCAGCTGCAACTTCGTTACATAACGGTTCACCATACGTGCCTGCTACGGGACTCACAAACCTTAACACAAGTATTTCTCAAATTCACAACTACTCACTAGCATGAATCTAATATCACCATCCTCATATCTCAAAACAATCATAAGGAATCAAACTTCTCCTAGTATTCAATGCACTTTATATGAAAGTTTTTATTATATCCCTCTTGGATGCCCATCATATTAGGACTAAATTCATAACCAAAGCAAATTACCATGATGTTTAGAGACTATTGAAATGATATAAATGAAGCATGAGAGTTCAATTTTTCTTTTCAAAATAAAACTACCGCCGTGCTCTAAAAAGATATAAGTGAACCACTAGAGCAAATAACAAACTACTCCAAAAGTTATAAGTGAAGATCAACACTACAAAAAAAGACACATCCGTGACATTTTGGGCCGAGCGAATTTTTTTCTGTCATACTTATGACATTTCTATGACAATAATTGTGACAAAACATGGGATCGTCATAGATGTGGTGGGGTCCTACTTCTATGAAAAAAAATCATGACAAAAATGGGCTTTTCGTCCTGGGCGGGCCGGAGACGCAGCTGCATGACATTCTTTGGGTTGTCCATGATGGAAAAACCGTGGTAGAAGCGAGGGCGAGGAAAATATCGGGGTGTTCCCGGTTACGGTGGATGGTCGGGGCCGAGCGATGCGCGTTTCTCTCGTACACGCACGCGCGTGGGTGCAAGGCGTTGGGCTCTAACTGAACCCGAGCGATTGCACTGTAGGCTATGTGTTACTGAACCCGAGCGATCGATCGATGGCTGTTAACTGAACCCAATCGAGCGATTCCTTCGCTACTGCTGCTAACTGAAGCCGATCGATGCTGCCTTTGGATGAACAGTGAGCGTTGCTGGGGGGTTTGGATGAACAGTTCCCGGTGGGGGTGGATGAACAGGACCCCACGGTGTTGCCTCTGGATGAACAGTGAGCGTTACTTGGGGGCGGGGGGTTGGATGAACAGTTCCCGGTGGGGGTGGAGGAACAGGACCCCGTGGTGTTGCCTATGGATGAACAGGACCCTGATCGATCGAGCCGGTTGGGGCTGGATGAACAGGAACCCGTGGAGGGCTGGATGAACAGGACCACCCCGTGGAGGGCAGGATGAACAGTAGATGATGGAGGGCTGGATGAATAGTAGCCCATGGAGGGGTGGTTGAATAGGAGCCCGTGGAGAGGGCTGGTTGAACAGTAGCCGGTGGAGTAGCATGCGGTGGAGGCTGGATGAACAGGAGCCCATGGATGAACAGTTGCAGGTGGAGGCTGGAGGAGGTCGACGGTGGATGAACAGTAGCCCGTGGAGGCTAGAGGGGGTCGGCGGTGGAGATGAATAGTATCCCGTGGAGTCCCGTTTTGCGGTACGCCACACCCCTCCCGATGAACAAGACCCCCGTTTTGACCGTAGCGCTCCAACACAAGTCTCTTTCCTCCGTTTTGCAGTATGCCACACCCCACCCGATCAACAGGACCCCCGTTTCGACTGTAGGAGGCCCGTTTCCTCCGTTTTGCGGTACGCCAGACCCCTCCTGATGAACAGGATCCCATTTCGAACATGGCCGGTCGAACACAATGCCGTTTCCTCCATTCTGCGGTATGCCAGGCCTTGTTTTCATCGGCTGTTCCGTCCAAGCCGGTTGGCTCCCACGCGTTCCGTTGCCTCCTGATGAACACGACGCATTCCGTTGCCTCCCCATGAACACGACGATGACGCAGTTTCTCCATTTCGACCCAGCCATGTACACGAACCCTGGCCGTACGTATGCGCGAGTAGGCGTTCGAGACCCCGCCCGTATGTACGTACGTGGCCGTATTTTCTTTCTTGCATACTGGCCGCTGCACGTACGTGTACATGCTACATGCGCGCCTCAACTACGACACGTGCACGCTCTACATCGACCAGTATGTACGTACACGTTCACGACCAGAATGACAACGCTACGTACGCTTCGACCAGGTGGGTCCCGACTGTCAGGCACTTCCTTGCGTGCGAAGATATAGCTGGTGGGTCCCAGCAGTCAGGGGGGCGAATCTTTTTTTTGCCGGACGCACTTCCTTGCGTGCGAAGATGTAGCTGGTGGGTCCCTGATACGTCTCAAACGTATCTATAATTTTTGATTGCTCCATGCTATATTATCTACTGTTTTGGACATTATTGGGCTTTATTATCTAGTTTTATATTATTTTTTGGGACTAACCTACTAACCGGAGGCCCAGCCCAGAATTGTTTTTTTTTTTTGCTATTTTAGGGTTCAAAGAAAAGAAATATCAAACGGAGTCCAAACGGAATGAAACCTTCGGGAACGTGATTTTCTCAATGAACAAGACCCAGGAGACTTGGACCCTACGTCAAGACACAAAAGAGGAGGCCACGAGGTAGGGGGGCGCGCCTACCCCCCCAGGCGCGCCCTCCACCCTCGCGGGCCCCCTGTTGCTCCACCGACGTACTCCTTCCTCCTATATATACCTACGTACCCCCAAACGATCAGATACGGAGCCAAAACCCTAATTCCACCACCGCAACTTTCTGTATCCACGAGATCCCATCTTGGGGCCTGTTCCGGAGTTCCGCCGGAGGGGGCATCGATCATGGAGGGCTTCTACATCATCACCATAGCCCCTCCGATGAAGTGTGAGTAGTTCACCTCAGACCTTCGGGTCCATAGTTATTAGCTAGATGGCTTCTTCTCTCTTTTTGGATCTCAATACAATGTTCTCCCCCTCTCTTGTGGAGATCTATTCGATGTAATCTTCTTTTTGCGGTGTGTTTGTTGAGACCGATGAATTGTGGGTTGATGATCAAGTCTATCTATGAATAATATTTGAATCTTCTCTGAATTCTTTTATGTATGATTGGTTATCTTTGCAAGTCTCTTCGAATTATCAATTTGGTTTGGTCTACTAGATTGATCTTTCTTGCAATGGGAGAAATGCTTAGCTTTGGGTTCAATATTGCGGTGTCCTTTCCCAGTGACAGTAGGGGCAGCAAGGCACGTATTGTATTGTTGCCATCGAGGATAACAAGATGGGGTTTTCATCATATTGCATGAGTTTATCCCTCTACATCATGTCATCTTGCTTAAGGCGTTACTCTATTTTCATTAACTTAATACTCTAGATGCATGCTGGATAGCGGTCGATGAGTGGAGTAATAGTAGTAGATGTAGGCAGGAGTCGGTCTACTTGTCTCAGACGTGATGCCTATATACATGATCATACCTAGATATTCTCATAACTATGCTCAATTCTGACAATTGCTCAACAGTAATTCGTTCACCCATCGTAGAATACTTATGCTCTTGAGAGAAGCCACTAGTGAAACCTATGGCCCCCGGGTCTATCTTCATCATATTAATATTCCAATACTTAGTAATTTCCTTTACTTTTTTACTTTGCTTTTATTTTACTTTGCATCTTTATCATAAAAATACCCAAAATATTATCTAATCATATCTATCAGATCTCACTCTCGTAAGTGGCCGTGTAGGGATTGACAACCCCTTATCATGTTGGTTGCAAGGATTTATTTGTTTGGTGCAGGTACGAGGGACTCGCGCGTAGCCTCCTACTGGATTGATACCTTGGTTCTCAAAAACTGAGGGAAATACTTACGCTACTTTGCTGCATCATCCCTTCCTCTTCGGGGAAAACCAACGTAGTGCTCAAGAGGTAGCAAAAAGGATTTCTGGCGCCGTTGCCGGGGAGTCTACGCAAAAGTCAATATACCAAGTACCCATCGCAATCCCTATCTCCCGCATTACATTATTTGCCATTTGCCTCTCGTTTTCCTCTCCCCCACTTCACCCTTGCCGTTTTATTCGCCCTCTCTCTCTATCATCCCTCTCTTTCTCTATTTGCCTCTTTTTGCCCGCTTGCTTTTTGTTTGCTTGTGTGTTAGTTTGCTTGCTTGTCATGATGGCTCAAGATAATACTAAATAGTGTGACTTTACCAATACCAACAACAATTATGTTATTAGCACTCCGATTGCTCCTCTTACCGATGCTGAATCTTGTGAAATTAATACTGCTTTGCTGAATCTTGTCATGAAAGATACGTTTTCTGGCCTTCCCAGTGAAGATGCCGCTACCCATCTAAATAGCTTCGTTGATTTGTGTGATATGCAAAAGAAGAAAGATGTGGATAACGATATTGTTAAATTGAAGTTATTTCCTTTTTCACTTAGAGATCATGCTAAAGCTTGGTTTTCGTCTTTGCCTAAGAATAGTATTGATTCATGGAATAAGTGCAAAGATGCTTTTATCTCTAAGTATTTTCCTCCCGCTAAGATCATCTCCCTTAGAAACAATATTATGAATTTTGAGCAACTTGATCATGAACATGTTGCACAAGCTTGGGAGAGGACGAAATTAATGATACGTAATTGCCCTACTCATGGTTTGAATTTGTGGATGATTATACAAAATTTTTATGCCGAATTGAATTTTGCTTCTAGAAATCTTTTAGATTCTGCCGCGGGAGGTACTTTTATGGAAATCACTTTAGGAGAAGCTACTAAACTCCTAGATGATATTATGGTTAATTATTCTCAATGGCATACTAAAAGATCTACTAATAAAAAGGTGCATGCGATAGAAGAAATTAATGTTTTGACTGGAAAGATGGATGAACTTATGAACTTATTTGCTAGTAAGAGTGTTTCTTCTGATCCTAATGATATGCCGTTGTCTACTTTGATTGAGAATAATAATGAATCTATGGATGTGAATTTTGTTGGTAGGAACAATTTGGTAACAACGCGTATAGAGGAAATTTTAATCCTAGGCCTTATCCTAGTAATCCCACTAATAATTATGGTAATTGCTACAACAATTCTTGTGGAAATTATAATAAGATGCCCTCTGATTTTGAATCTAATATTAAAGAATTTATTACTTCGCAAAAGAATTTCAATGCTTTGATTGAAGAAAAATTGCTTAAGATTGATGAGTTGGCTAGGAACGTTGATAGAATTTCTCTTGATGTTGATTCTTTGAAACTTAGATCTATTCCACCTAAGCATGATATCAATGAGTCTCTCAAAGCCATGAGAATTTCCATTGATGAGTGCAAAGAAAGAACCGCTAGGATGCGTGCTAAGAAAGATGCCTTTATAAGAGCGTGTTCTTCTAGTTCCTATGAAAATAAAGATGAAGATCTAAAAGTTATTGATCTGTCCCCTATTAAATCTTTGTTTTGCAATATTAATCTTAATAATGATGGGACTTATTTGGATCCACCTTTACGTAGAAGACGTTCCAAGAATTCGGAGTTTTTAGATCTTGATGCTAAAATTGATGAAAGTGGGATTGAAGAAATTAAAACCCTAGATGTTGCTAAACCCACTATTTTGGATTTCAAGGAATTTAATTATGAAAATTTCTCTTTGATTGATTGTATTTCCTTGTTGCAATCCGTGCTAAATTCTCCTCACGCTTATAGTCAAAATAAAGCATTCACTAAACATATCGTTGATGCCTTGATGCAATCTTATGAAGAAAAACTTGAATTGGAAGTTTCTATCCCTAGAAAACTTTATGATGAGTGGGAACCAAATATTTAAATTAAAATAAAAGATCATGAATTCTATGCTCTATGTGATTTGGGTGCTAGTGTTTCCACGATTCCAAAAACTTTATGCGATTTGTTAGGTTTCCGTGATTTTGATGATTGCTCTCTAAACTTGCACCTTGCGGATTACACTATTAAGAAACCTATTGGAAGAATAACTGATGTTATTATTGTTGCAAATAGGAATTATGTGCCCATAGATTTTATTGTTCTTGGCATATATTGCAATCCTTCATGTCCTATTATTCTTGGTAGACCTTTCCTTAGAACGATTGGTGCAATTATTGATATGAAGGAAGGAAATATTAGATTCCAATTTCTGTTAAGGTAAGGCATGGAACACTTTCCTAGAAATAAAATTAAATTACCTTATGAATCTATTATGAGAGCCACTTATGGATTGCCTACCAAAGATGGCAATACCTAGATCTATCCTTACTTTTTATGCCTAGCTAGGGGCGTTAAACGATAGCGCTTGTTGGGAGGCAACCCAATTTTATTTTTATTCCTTGCTTTTTTCTCCTGTTTAGTAATAAATAATTTATCTAGCCTCTGGTTAGGTTGTGTTTTTTGTGTTTAATTAGTGTTTGTGCCAAGTAGAACCGTTGGGAAGACTTGGGGAAAATCTTGTTAATCTTGCTGTAAAAAACAGAAACTCTAGCGCTCACGAGAACTGCTGCCATTTTTATTTGGAAAGTGATATTTAGTTAATTATTTTTGAATATGGTTAATATATAAATTCCTCACATCCAGAAATTTATTTTAGAATTTTGTGGGTTCCATATCTTGCGCTAGCTACAGATTACTATAGACTATTCTGTTTTTGACAGATTCTTTTTTTCGTGTGTTGTTTGCTTATTTTGATGAATCTATGGCTAGTAAAATAGTTTATAAACCATAGGGAAGTTGAAATACAGTAGGTTTAACACCAATATAAATAAATAATGAGTTCATTACAGTACCTTGAAGTGGTCTTTTGTTTTCTTTCGCTAACGGAGCTCACGAGATTTTCTACTTTAAGTTTTGTGTTTTGAAGTTTTCAAGTTTTGGGTAAAGATTTGATGGATTATGGAACAAGGAGTGGCAAGAGACTAAGCTTGGGGATGCCCATGGCACCCCCAAGATAATATAAGGACACCTAAAATCCAAATCTTGGGGATGCCCCGGAAGGCATCCCCTCTTTTCGTCTACTTCTATTGGTAACTTTACTTGGAGCTATATTTTTATTCACCACATGATATGTGTTTTGCTTGGAGCGTCTTGTATGATTTGAGTCTTTGCTTTTTAGTTTACCACAATCATACTTGCTGTACACACCTTTTGAGAGAGCCATACATGATTTGGAATTTGTTAGAATACTCTATGTGCTTCACTTATATCATTTGAGTTATATAGTTCTGCTCTAGTACTTCACTTATATCTTTTAGAGCACGGTGGTGGATTTGTTTTATAGAAACTATTGATCTCTCATGCTTCACTTAGATTATTTTGAGAGTCTTAAATAGCATGTTAATTTGCTTAAATAATCCTAATATGCTTGGAATTCAAGAATAGTAAAATAACTTTCTTATGAGTGTGTTGAATGCTATGAGAAGTTTGATGCTTGATAATTTTTTTGAGATATGAAGATGGTGATATTAGAGCTATGCTAGTTGAGTAGTTGTGAATTTGAGAAATACTTGTGTTAAAGTTTGTGATTCCCATAGCATGCACGTATGGTGAATCGTTATGTGATGAAGTCGGAGCATGATTTATTTTTTTGATTGTCTTCCTTATGAGTGGCGGTCGGGGACGAGCGATGGTCTTTTGCTACCAATCTACCCCCTAGGAGCATGCGTGTAATACTTTGCTTTGATAACTTGTAGATTTTTGCAATAAGTATATGAGTTCTTTATGACTAATGTTGAGTCCATGGATTATACACACTTTTCTCACCCTTCCACCTTTGCTAGCCTCTCTAATACCGCGCACCTTTCGCCGGTATCATACACCCACCATATACCTTCCTCAAAACAACCACCATACCTACCTATTATGGCATTTCCATAGCCATTCTGAGATATATTGCCATGCAACTTTCCACCATTCCGTTTATTATGACACACTCCATCATTGTCATATTGCTTAGCATGATCATGTAGTTGACATCGTATTTGTGGCAAAGCCACCATTCACAATTCTTCCATACGTGTCACTCTTGATTCATTGCATATCCCGGTACACCGCCCGAGGCATTCATATAGAGTCATGTTTTGTTCTAAGTATCGAGTTGTAATTGTTGAGTTGTAAGAAAAATAAAAAGTGTGATGATCAGCATTATTAGAGCATTGTCCCAGTGAGGAAAGGGTGATGGAGACTATGATTCCCCCACAAGTTGGGATGAGACTCCGGACAAAAAATAAAAAAAAGAGAAAGAAAAGAGGCCGTAAAAAAAGAGAAAAGGTCCAAATAAAAAAATGATGAGAGAAAAAGAGAGATGGGACAATGTTACTATCCTTTTACCACACTTGTGCTTCAAAGTAGCACCATGATATTCATGATAGAGAGTCTCCTATGTTATCACTTTCAAATACTAGTGGGAATTTTTCATTATAGAACTTGGCTTGTATATTCCAATGATGGGCTTCCTCAAAATGCCCTAGGTCTTCATGAGCAAGCAAGTTGGATGCACACCCACTTAGTTTCTTTTGTTGAGCTTTCATATACTTATAGATCTAGTGCATTTGTTGCATGGCAATCCCTACTCACTCACATTGATATCTATTGATGGGCATCTCCATAGCCTGTTGATATGCCTAGTTGATGTGAGACTATCTTCTCCCTTTTGTCTTCTCCACAATCACCATTCTATTCCACTTATAGTGCTATATCCATGGCTCACGCTCATGTATTGCATGAAGATTGAAAAAGTTTGAGAACACCAAAAGTATGAAACAATTGCTTGGCTTGTCATCGGGGTTGTGCATGATTTAAATATTTTGTGTGGTGAAGATGGAGCATAGCCAGACTATACGATTTTGTAGGGATAACTTTCTTTGGGCATGTTATTTTGAGAACACATGATTGCTTTGTTAGTATGCTTGAAGTATTATTATTTTTATGTCAATATTAAACTTTTATCTTGAATCTTTCGGATCTGAATATTCATACCACAATTAAGAAGAATTACATTAAAATTATGCCAAGTAGCACTCTGCATCAAAAATTCTGTTTTTATCATTTACCTACTCGAGGACGAGCAGGAATTAAGCTTGGGGATGCTTGATACATCTCCAACGTATCTATAATTTTTGATTGCTCCATCCTATATTATCTACTATTTTGGACATTATTGGCCTTTATTATCCACTTTTATATTATTTTTGGGAATAACGTACTAACCGGAGGCCCAGCCCAGAATTGCTGTTTTTTGGGCCTATTTTAGGGTTTCGAAGAAAAGGAATATCAAACAGAGTCCAAACAGAATGAAACCTTCGGGAATGTGATTTTCTCAACGAACAAGACCCAGGAGACTTGGACCCTATGTCAAGACACAAAAGAGGAGGCCACGAGGTACAGGGCGCGCCTACCTCCCCCCCAAGCATGCCCTCCACCCTCGTGGGCCCCCTGTTGCTCCACCGACGTACTCCTTCCTCCTATATATACCTACGTACCCCCAAACGATCAGATACAGAGTCAAAACCCTAATTCCACCGCCGCAACTTTCTATATCCACGAGATCCCATCTTGGGGCCTGTTCCGGAGCTCCACCGGAGGGGGCATCGATCACGGAGGGCTTCTACATCATCACCATAGCCCCTCTGATGAAGTGTGAGTAGTTCACCTCAGACCTTCGGGTCCATAGTTATTAGCTAGATGGCTTCTTCTCTCTTTTTGGATCTCAACACAATGTTCTCCCCCCTCTCTTGTGGAGATCTATTCGATGTAATCTTCTTTTTGCGATGTGTTTGTTGAGACCGATGAATTGTGGGTTTATGATCAAGTCTATCTATGAATAATATTTGAATCTTCTCTGAATTCTTTTATATATGATTGGTTATCTTTGCAAGTCTCTTCGAATTATCAATTTGGTTTGGCCTACTAGATTGATCTTTCTTGCAATGGGAGAAGTGCTTAGCTTTTGGTTCAATCTTGCGGTGTCCTTTCCCAGTGACAGTAGGGGCAGCAAGGCACGTATTGTATTGTTGCCATCGAGGATAACAAGATGGGGTTTTCATCATATTGCATGAGTTTATCCCTCTACATCATGTCATCTTGCTTAAGGCGTTACTCTGTTTTCATTAACTTAATACTCTAGATGCATGCTGGATCGCGGTCGATGAGTGGAGTAATAGTAGTAGATGCAGGCAGGAGTCGGTCTACTTGTCTCGGACGTGATGCCTATATACATGATCATACCTAGATATTCTCATAACTATGCTCAATTCTGTCAATTGGTCAACAGTAATTCGTTCACCCACCGTAGAATACTTATGCTCTTGAGAGAAGCCACTAGGGAAACCTATGGACCCCGGGTCTATCTTCATCATATTAATCTTCCAATACTTAGTAATTTCCTTTGCTTTTTTACTTTGCTTTTATTTTACTTTGCATCTTTATCATAAAAATACCAAAAATATTATCTTATCATATCTATCAGATCCCACTCTCGTAAGTGGCCTGTAGGGATTGACAACCCCTTATCACGTTGGTTGCGAGGATTTATTTGTTTGGTGCAGGTACGAGGGACTCGCGCGTAGCCTCCTACTGGATTGATACCTTGATTCTCAAAAACTGAGGGAAATACTTACGCTACTTTGCTGCATCATCCCTTCCTCTTCGGGGAAAACCAACACAGTGCTCAAGAGGTAGCAGCCCCAGCAGTCAGGGGGAAACGTATTTTTTGCGAAATATGGTGGTCCGTCTGGTGGGTCCCTGCTGTCAGGTATAGGAATAATTATTTTGCGCGTAATAAGGAGGCACTTCCTTGCGGCTGCCATGGACCCATCTGTCAGCCTCTCCACGTACAGTACTCTTTCGATGGAGGTCGGTCGTTTACCACATTGACCACGCCGCTCCGAGAGCACCAAGGCGGTGGACGATGGCGAGGCCTAGGAAGGGGACAACGCGAAGCCAGGGAAGACGCGGCAGTGGATGCCCACGCGTAGAGGAGTATGAGGGTTCACTGGTTCGCTGCAGTGTGAGGCTACCGTCGCCGCAGAATAACAGGGGGTGTGGGTTAGTAGAGGGATGGCCTGGCCAGCGGTGGGAGTAGTAGGGGGCGGTGAGGCCTCCGCCATATCGCAGCCGGCCATGGGAGGCAGGAGCATGAGGCACGATCGGCGCTGGTTTGGGCTGCTGCAGCTAGAAGACCAGAGGTTGAAGAAGCACTATGGCCGTTGGATGGACATCGTACGGTCACCGGTGCTAGAATCGTGCATATTGTCTAAGTTGACAAAGCCCTCCGTCCCCGTCAACTTAGTAGGCCCACAAGTCAGCCTGCCACTATACTGGGTCCCAGCTAGCAGGGGGAGTATTCATCTTTTTATGCGTAATAAGGAGGCACTTCCTTGCATGCGAAGATATAGCTAGTGGGTCCGAGTTGTTAGCGGCGGTAAAGTTTTTTTCGCGAAATACAGAGGCCCTTCCGGTGGGTCCCAGATGTCGGTGGAGGAATCATTATTTTGCGCGTAATAAGGAGGCATTTCCTTGCGTGCGACTGTGGACCCAGCTGTCAGCCTCTCCATGTACAGTCCACTTCAGATGCATGTCGGTCGTTGACCATGTTGACCAGGCCGCGCCGAGAGCACGAGGGCGGTGGACGACGGTGAGGCCTAGGAAGGGAACGGCACGGAGGCAGGGAAGACTCGGCAGTTGTTTCCCACGCAGAGGGAAGTACGACTATACGAGGGTTTACTGGTTCTTCTACCATCGCCGAAGAATAACAGCAGGTTTGGGTGAGTAGAGGGATGGCTAGGCCAGCGATGGGAGTACGGTGGCGCGGTGAGGCCTGCGCGGCAGCACAGCCGGCCGCGGGGAGGAGGGAGTAGGCAGTCCCGCCGGCGCTTGTTTGAGCGGCTGGAGGAGGAAAAGCAGACCAAATGAAACTCTCCTCGTCTTGAAAGATTTGCAGCCCAGCAGGGCTGATAAAGCAAGTAGGCCTCGTTTGGGTATTTCTTTTAAAAAATAGAACTGGGCTAGCCATTTTCAGAAAGAAAAAAACACAACTGGGCTCATGATGTGGTAAACATAAATAAAACCCTGGCTAGACGGGCCACAGCCCCTTGCACAGCCCCGTTGTTACCCTGACCCGTCGCTAAAACTAGTATAAATAACAACTGCTTGTTCCTCAAAAAAAATTGCGCGACCTGCTGGGTCCCTGGTGTCAGCCGCTCGTAGTGTAATTCTCTCGTTTATTCACTACGTTGACAATGACGTGAGCCCCAGATGACCAACCATTAGGAGGAACCATATTTTTGGACTTGTAATATAGAGGCACTTGCTTGCGTACTGCCATGACGCTGGTGGGTCCCTACTGTCACCCTCTCCACGTACAGTCATCTCCTTGTTCCTCTCGGTTGTTGACGCTGTTGACAACGCAAGAGGGCGGCACACCGCGCACGGCGGGCGAACCAAGGCCGCAAGGCGGAGGATGATGGCGAGGCCTCGGACGGAACGAACAAGAGCCGTGGAAGATGCGCCGGTCCAGTCACAGGCGGAGGGGAGTACGAGGGTTGACTGGTTCGGGTGCGGGTGCGTGTTGGGGCTGACGTCGCCGGAGAATAACAGAACATGTGGCGGGATAGAGGGAGGGACTGGCCAATGTTGGAGGATACGTATGGTAGGGCGGCAGAGGCGTAGCCAGCCATGGGAGGCGGGAGCAGGCGGAACCGACGGGGTGTTTTGGTTTGGGTGGCTGGAGGAAGAAGAAGACAAGAGATAGAAGATACACGACAGATGTTGGATGTCAATCCAACAGTTGGTAGGTAGAATCGTTTGTTGACTGGCTAGTAAGTCGACACCACCTTGGATAGGCTATTTCCTCGCGGGTCCCAAATGTCAGAATCCAAATCTGTCACGGTCATGCAGCCTTTCCTATGAAAATTTACAGCCCATTTGATGTGCTAGTTCGAAATAAGTTTGTGGGTGCTGGTGGGGGCTAATCACTTGGTTTCTGTAATGCACAGTGAGCTCAAGCAGCCGGCGAGAGTGATGTTATTTCCCTTGGTTGGGATTTGTTAGTTGTTACAATATTTCACTCTAAATTAAATGACTGGCAAGCCATTTGCCTTGCTTCAAAGAAAATATGACAGTCACAGCCGAGTTGGAAAGCGCAAGAACATCTAACTCCAGCTTACAAATTGTACAAAAGCGCGGGGGTGAATTGTTCATCAGGTTTACAAAAAAACCCAGGTTGAAAAGGGTAACAACATCTAACTCCGGCACTGTTTTCGGCAGTCACAGTCAAATGGATCGGTCAGGTCCATAGAATGAACATCCTGGGTCGTAAAATTTACTCGATTATGACCACAATATGTTGTAAATAGAAGCCCGACACGTTCAGAAGCTCTTTTGCCCACCTGAAACTCCTTTTTTTGCTCTTCCACATACCCATCCGTCAAAACCATGCCGTTGATAAACTTAAGCCTGATGGACAATAGTAACCTCACATTCAGCAGGAAGAATGTGACAAATCTAGTGTTTGCACGGTTGGCTACATATTGTTCTAGCGTTATTGTCTTCAATTGAATCTCATGAGAAGTGAGAAAATCCCGATGCTTACGAATCCACTGATTGGTTATAACTTTCTTACCCCGTCCTGTTGCCTAAATAGACATGAAGATTGAAAATAATTAAGGTCTAAAAAAAGAGTGTCGAAAGAGCAACAGCTGAACGGTTATTCTAGTACACTATATGCGGGCTTCCAATGTGCGTGAAATTATCACCTTTATATACAACTTCTCTAGACATGGAAAGCATTGCAGCAAGCCAATGATCTTGTTCAGATCAAAACTATTCATTTGGATATATAAGATCTTGACAGAATCCAACACCATTGATAGGCCATCCATGGAGAAACTCTTCATTGAGCATAGAAAATAATATTAGTACAAAATGTGTACTCCAAGATGACATATAACTTATGCGCAGAAATTTAAAATGCAGCTTATGGTTACAAGTGAGATGATAATGTAAAGTACCTGAAGAACTGTGGAGCCAAACAACATATTGAAATGAGCACAGAGATCATGTATTACACCCAATGTCTCTAGTTTAGGCGCAGAGAGGACAGTTATTTGCTACGGTGAATAACTAGAATCAAGGATCAACCTTTGAAGTGAAGGGGCATCTTGGATGATGAGCTGCCTTCCGTCAAAACAACTTCCAATTCTTACAAGGTTAGGCGACTTTATTTGGAGACAACTGATTCTAACTGTGAAAACAAGCACCAAGCACTCCAGGGAAGGGCAACTGGAGTGGATGATGCTGTGCAATGAGGCCTCCGATATACGAACCCGCACAAGTGAAAGTTTCTTGAGAAATGGGAGTCAAAGGTTTAGTACCAGATTGTCTGGTAGGTCACACTGCGCTAAGGTGGCGGTGTGGAGAGAGGAGGAAAACCGTGAGATGGACATCGGTGCCGAGGGCATAGGTAGATGGCGTTCGGTATCTAGTAGGTGATTTCCAGGGGAATAGTAGAACTCAAGCAGCTGTAGTTCTATGAATTCAGGGGATTTCAGCCAGGCGTCCACCGTGCAAGGCATGGTATGCTTGCTCAGGTAGTATGACGGGATGCAGAGGAGATGATGGCTATGGGGATTTCATAATCATTGAAGAGAGATAGCTGACGACAGTCGAGATTAAGGGGCACGGAGCCCCATAGAGGGCGCCACCGAATTGAGAGGACTTGGGTGCGGCAGCAATCCTTGGTGGGGAGAAGCGAGATGATCTCCCCAAGGACGGCACCCGGGAGATCGCTGATGCGGTCCACCCGAGATTCTATGGGTTCCTGGGATCCGGTGGGGGAGGGGTCGCCGCTTCTCCCTGCGCTACCGGGTGCGGGGTCTACAACAGCCATCGCCGCTGGTAGGAGCCTCATCTTCTTGGTGCTGGGGTCAGCCGACTCCATTTTCCTCGAGGGCGTCGCGTCGTGCTCACAGATTTGAGCAGAGTAACGAATGATGAGCCTAGTTGTAGTGCGAGTGAAGAAGAAGGGGAGCTGGGGTTTTTCTGTAGTAGTGAGGAAGAAGGGGAGCTGGGGTTTTCTGTAGGAATGAGGTGAGGAATTTGGGGCTATGAGTGGAGCGAGCTGAGGTGAGGTGGGTGGGAGTGAGGAGGAAGAAGAACACCCAGGTTTTTTTGGGGGCGGTGTGCTGGGTGTGGGTAGCGCCTCTCATTCAGTAAATATATGGACTTTTTAATTGATTTTACTATTTACTAGGGTGGATGGAATGTTTTTTCTTGGGCCCAAAGAAACAATTACTACTAGTAAAGTGGAGACACTCTACAGCTACCCAGAAAAACAATTTCTACTAGTACAGTGGATACAATACCGCTTCTGGCTCCTCCTAGGTCATCGAAACGTCTCCCTCTAATGAATGCAGTTATACTTTTGTTCACCGACATGCGGGCCATGCAGCGCGCGGGCCCAAATGCCATCCACCAAATTAGAAGGCAATATCCAGGTGGAGACTCACCCGGTCATAGCGCGACAATAACGAGCCGTCGTATCACAAAACCCCACCTCCCCGCAGTCTAAGTTTGATGGATGAAGCAACCATCATTTGACTCTTCGCTGAATCCCCTTCTCCCTCACCATCTTCAAGAAAGGCAACACTTGCATCTGCCACTGTTCTTCTCTCCCAAACGAAGGGAAGGTAAGCGGATCCGTGATGTTAGTATATTTTTGTTTAGAGAAAAAAAGAACTTTTGCAAAGCAGTAACCGATCCTCACTCTCTTTTTTGTTTCATTGTCATTGTGATTGTGTTTTCCTTTCAGTGGTCTCCTAGTATTCGTTAGTTTCATGATGGACCAAGGAGAACCAGGCAAAGATCTGCCGATATTGGAGCAGACGCGGGAGGCTGATCCCCACGAGACAGAGAGCTCCAAGAAGATGGAGGCAGCCACCGAGCCGACCCCAGATACGCTCACGGCCACTACTGAGATGGTCAATGCCCCGTTTGAGGTTACAACCCCCGTGGCACTGCAGGAGCAATTTTCCCCCTTCGAGGATGTGTCCCCCCCGCTGAGCTGCCCAAGGTGATTTTCTTCTTTGTCGATCTCGATTGTGGTTTTTCATCTAAGTATGTAGTGATGAATAATGCAAAATTCTATTAGCTTCAATGCCATGCTATACATAGTGGTTTAAATAACTTGTGTTTCTTATACTGGAAAGTAATTCAGAATTTGTTTCTGTTTCAATTAGAGCCCTGATGCAGACAAGGATTGTGTGGTTGTACATGTCACTCGCTATGAGGCGATGACCTGAATATACGCACTAGGAAAACAGAGTTTTTAGGCTGTTGGATCCTAGAAGCCATTTACGCTTATACCAATGAAGAGTTGTATTCCAGCCTCACAGTTGTCAGGCATGTTGTCCAGGGTGTACTGAAGCACAAGAAGTTCAAAGCTACTACTTCGTTTGTGAGGCATACTGTTCTTGTCAAGCTTACGCAGGAAGATGACGTGGCATGCCTCCACAAACAAGTTTATGAGTGGCAAGGCCACAAGGTTGTCTTCATGAAGGTTCACAGGATTGAGCTGCTGCTGGACGTCCTCGATGATGTTCATGGCAAGGTCCGTCTTGTGTACAACCCAAATTAGATCGAGGCATGAAATACTTGCCCCAGCTAGTGTTTAATAGTAGTTTGGATTCTGTCTAATTATCCGAACCTTGCCTGTTATCGAGCCCTCTGGGGCTAGTACTCTGTTTGAATCCGTCTATGGGAACTGGTGCTACTTTTGTGTGCCCGTGAATCATCGTAATTGTTGCCGAAACAGATGCGTCCTCACTAGTTTTATCATACGAGCAGTGTGTGTTTTGATGAAATAGAGTACTTGTTTGAGAACTATGCGCCGATGTATACATAAGTACTTGTAAACACTGTTGGTGCTACCCCACTTGTAAGAAGTTGTGCAAAACATGGCACATTGGCTCAGCTCGCTTCAACACTAGGCTATCGACCAGCTAACCAATCAACAATCTGCTGTCTGACATATAAGCAACTAGTATATTGTTACAGTGGTTCATGCAGTTAACTGAGGCCACAATGTAAATTCCAAACGTTCACACGCTAGTCCAGCGTTCATGTGGAACACTCACATTAAACTCGGCTTCATAAAAAACTTGAAAAGCATAAGTTAAGCAATTTTATATATATGAATGATTCATAGAACATAAGAAACGTATACTAGTTCACAGCAAAAGACAAAGTTGTGAGAAGGTTTACAAATCAGGAAAAAAACAAGCAAGGTTCTCTGAGCAAAGGGCCTCCCGGCAGGCTTAAATTTCCTAGAGTTCACTCTGGTTTTTTCTTGTTGCCACCATCCAGGGTTAGGTTCTCTCATTCCAGAATAACCAATTATAATTGTGTTCTCAGCTGGAATGCTGAACTGAACCATGTAGTGTACTGACCAGCTAAAATTCTTGTGCATTCCACTAAATTTAAGCACTGTTATTTGCAGAAATAAGCAGACCACAATGCCTCTTGTCCGCGCACCTGTCCAAAAAACCATTGTGCAGCCATGCCAGCTAGTCCTCGATCCATGGATGAACTGGTACAAAGTGCATTCCGGACTAGGATGCAGTTGCTTTCGCTCGTCTCTACACTGCAATCAGGAAGTAAAACGTATGGATCAACTTCTTTTATATTGCGTTGGTCATTCTACCTAGTAACTACCAATGTAGGAATACCTGGAAGACGGGTGGTTAGACGACGACAACGAGGGATAGCCATCTCATTTTGCGCAGTTCTACTAAAAATGAGGTGTGTGCTTTTGATTGCGCGGATAGAAACGATACGGAGACAGACATCCCGAAACGATATGGAGACAGACATCCCTGTTTGCGCAAATACGAAATACAATTATTTAAACAGTGACAGATATTTGCAATGGCGTATGATTAACAACAACATCTATTGTTTTATAATTGGCACTAGATTGACAGTATGAAAGTGTCCTTAAGTAAGTAGCATCACATCACATCACATCAACACTGCCACTAGATTAACATGCAGAACAATAGAATTAGTATTACTGTCATGAGAGTAGCACATGGTCAGTAAATGTGAAATCAAATTTGTGCAGTTCCACTGGGCTGAAGCAATGTTAGCGGTGTGAGATTTAAGTGTAACTGCAAAAACACAATTCATGGAAAATAAAGCAAGACAGAAACACTTCATAAAATGGTGGTGGCATTGCTTCAATTTATTGATGACACTAGACCATTACTTATTAGTGACATTAGGTGGCATTGCTTAATGCTTCATGTGATTTTACATTAACGGTAGCGATATGGGCGTAGGGACAGCAGGGGCATAAAGTGGTGAGGCAGATGTGGTTGCTGAGAGCGGCAAACACTCAGGCAACATGTCTGCATTTGTCCCATTTTTATCTCCCCGGTGACATTTTCCTATGTGAGCACAGGAAATCTAGACCTGCTCATTCTCATTTGCGTTGTCCCCCAACACCCGTCACTTTCTTTCCTTTTTGAACCAAGAGATAGGTCCACTTCCCCCACCCTTCACCATCCCCCCGTTTCCTCTTAGAACCAAGTCCTAGATTCATGCTATAGCTTTCCCACTTTCTTCCCTGTTTGAACCAACTCTTAGAGTCGACTGTATGAACTAGCTTTACCTCTAATAATAGTAAAAGTCTAGGTGGCTTTGGAACAGCGGACGGAAGTAGAAAAAGATCCACACGAAGCCAAGTGGGGAGCTGGGGCAGTAGAGCAAGGCAGCTTTCGAAGGAATATATACCTGAGGGTCGTCGAAATGTGGCAAAGACGGCGTCGGCAGGCTGCATCTTGGCCATAATACCGCAGGGAGGAACAAGGGGTCGGAGGCCATCCGGAGCCGGCGCTCTCTCGGAGAGAATGGCACGGCCACCGATCGGGACGCGCGGGCAGCCGTTGGTCTCCTCCCTCGCCGCCACCGACAGCGTGAATGATGCACCTACACCCCTGCCCCGGTCGAGGTTGTCCGGCCAGATTTGTGACCAGCCGTGAGCTGAGAGAGAGTGTGGCCACCTATGTCTTGCTTAGATCTGGAGAGCATGAGAGAGTGAATGAGAGGAACCCTAGTAAAGCAAGCGCTAAGTCTCCTGCTTATATATAGTGGAGTGATTTTGTTGTACCAGCTTCAAAAAAATGCGCTCCTACGTGTACCCACGAGTGGGTGTGAGAGAACTAGTGCATGCGTGCACCGCTTCTCTTCATGAGAGTACAATATACTATGCCCAAAGAACGTTCGCCACAAGAGTAATAGTATAAGTGTGTGACGTCTTTTGTTTTTTAGAAGTTCTGAGGGTATGAGATCACACACTTGATGCACAAAAAGAAGGATGGCAGAGAAGGATTGGTGGTGGTAAAACTCGACATGAGCAAGGCCTACGACCGGGTCGAATTGTGTTTTTTGGAAAGAATGATGATCAATATGGGATTTGCGAAGCAGTGGGTGAGCACTATCATGAAATGTGTTCGGTTTGTCTCTTACCGGGTGAAGTACAACCGTAGCCTATCGGAGGTGATCCTTCCGCAGAGAGGGCTCCGCCAAGGCGATCCTCTATCGCCATATCTATTTATCATGTGTGCAGAACCCTTCTCTTCTTTGCTACAACATGCAGAATCTGAGGGTACTATTCAAGGGGTTCAGATCTGTAGGGGGGCACCAAAGATTAACCACCTCTTCTTCGCCGACGAATCTTTAATTGTTATGAAAGCGACGGTTCAAGGTGCTGCAAAGCTCCAACAGATTCTTGCACTTTATGAAGAGCAGTCCGGGCAGATGATAAATAAGGAGAAGTCCACAACAATGTCCAGCAAAGGTACAAAGGCAACCACCAAAGCGGCGGTCCTCGCTGGGCTGGGCATTGCAATAGAATCATTTAATCAACGATACTTGGGACTGCCAGTACACATTGGGGCCTGCAGGCGAAAGGAGTTTGAATATCTCAAGCAAAAAATTTGGCAACGCATACAAGGGTGGAAGGAAAAGCTATTGTCGAAAGCCAGAAAAGAGGTGTTGATAAAGGCAGTAGCACAGGCAATACCTACATACTCTATGTCATGCTTTGATCTCACTAAGCAACTTTGCGAAGAGATCAGTGCGCTCATTGTGAGGTACTGGTGGAGCCAGCAGGATAAGACTAACAAGTGCCATTGGGTGAGTTGGGAGCGGATGACAAGATCCAAGAAGGATGGCGGATTGGGCTTTAGAGACCTCCATATTTTCAATCTCTCCATGTTATCTTGACAGGGCTGGAGGCTCATTAACGCCCCGGACACGCTGTGCGCGCAGGTGCTTAAGGCACGCTACTTTCCGAACTGTTCGCTGCTTGAGGCCACATAGAAGGACGACATTTCATATACATGGCGCAGTATCCTAAAGGGAGTTGCACTTCTAAAGGAGGGAATTATTTGGCGTGTCGGTTCGGGTGAAAATATAAAATTTTGGGAAGACCCATGGATTCCACGAGGTGATACTCGTCGTCGAACGTCCTTGAGAGGCAACGCGATCATCACTAGGGTCTCTGACCTAATCGATCCTGTCACTAAAGGCTGGGATGAGCAACTATTGCAGGATCTTTTCAATGCTGCAGATGTGCATGCAATTTTGAAAATACCGATAAGAGCTGAGATGGAGGACCATGTGCCGTGGCATTTTGATCCTAAGGGCAAGTTCTCAGTGAAATCTGCGTACCAAGTGGGAGCCAGGTTACGTGATATGAAATTGTGTCACGACGTGGGAACCTCCACGACAAGTGAAAAGGGAAAGGATGAATGGCAGCGGTTGTGGACTTTGAACATGCCGGGCAAGATCCAGATTTTCTTATGGCGATTTGCTCTTAACAGCCTTCCTCTCCATATGAACATCAAGCGTAAGAAGGTTGAGCTTGACACCAGATGCCCCGTTTGTAACCGCTTTGATGAAGACGGCGGCCATCTCTTTTTGAAATGCAAAACAGTGAGGCAGATTTGGCGCACTCTTGATTTGGAGGACACAAGGATTGCTATGCTAAACTATACTAGCCCAAGGCAAGTGTTTGATCATCTATGGAAATTACAGAGCACAAGGCGGGACACGAGTCTCATCTTGCTTTGGGAGTGGTGGAATGCTAGAAACAAGGTGAATGCAGGTGGTAAACTGAGGTCTACAGATGATATTTTACACGATATCCAGAGACACCTACAGGATCACAAGGGAGAGAACAAGGTCCAACCTGGGAGTGTGATTATTCAGAAAGGCTGGCAACCAGCCCCAGCAGATTCAGTCAAGGTAAATTTTGATGCAGCTTTTTATGAGGAGTCTGGATGGGGTGCCTGGGGTTGTGTGATTCGTGATGACCAGGGTGTTTTCTTGGCAGCTAAAGCGGGCACCCTTGAGCATCTCTCCAGTCCGTTACATGCGGAGGCGCTAGCATGTGTCAAGGCTACAGAAGCGAGCACCGAACTGGGCGTCCATAGGCTGGTGCTGGAGTCCGATTGCCAAGTTCTGGTGAAGGCGCTGCACACTGATGAGTATGAGCGAGCGATGGTTGGTGTTCTTCTACGGGAGACACGCAGTTTGTGCCATGCAAACTTTCAGGCACTTAAGTTCAGTTTTTGTAGTCGAGATTGTAATAAGGCTGCCCATGAACTAGCTGCCTACAACTTCAGGGTAGGAGCTATTGATCTCTCCTAGATTGATCAGGCTCCAGACTTTATCTCTGCTATGGTCACCAGCGATATGGCTGTGCGGGTCTAGGTTTGGAATGAATTGTTCCAGGTTCAAAAAAAAGAAGTTCTGACGGTAGGGTGTGAAGAGCACATATGTGTGTGACGTCTACCTGCAGATAGACGGCGGGTGCGAGAGGACTCGGGAGGGTGCGTGTGCGTGAGAGAGAGGGGGGCGCGTATCAATGCAATGCATGTGTCTGTAAATCATTATCTGACAAACGTTCGCCACAAGACTTTTCCTGACGAACACCGTAAGAACCGTTAGATCGGCATCCGATAGTGTCAGTTTTGCCATGTCATTTAACAGAACAACCACTCCTCCTACACACAAATCTTCCACGTGAGTGTTAGCAACTGCTGTATGCTCCCTCCGTTCCAAAATGCAGTGCATATAGCTTTATTGAAAATTCGAACCTCGCAAACTTTTACTGAGTTTTCGTGTACCAAATTGCACATGTAGAATACCTTGTATATACCATTTCATTCATCTTCGAGAGGTAACTATAAAGATGGGGGAGGAGTCTACAAAGAAAGGCCATCGTATCACCTGCAGCAATTTCAACCATCCTTTGGTGTGGATGAATATCATAGGAGCTCTATATGATATGATTTTTATAGGATTTTTTCCTTTAGAGCCAATTGGTTCATAGGAATAGATTCATATACTCCACATTTCAAAGGAAATAAACATGATATCATTTCTATAGCTTTAGAGCCACTTGGTTCATATGAATGGATTCCTATACTCCCATAATTTCAAAGGAAAATAAAAATTAGCCTATATTCAATAGAAAAGTTCCGATGATATGAACCAAATTACATCTCTTTTCTAATCCCTCCTCATAGGAGTTGAGATACATGGCATCTCTAGATTCAATAGAAAAGTTCCTATGATGTCAACCAAATGACATCTCTTTTCCAATCCTTACTCATAGGAATTGAGATACTCCATGTAATCTCTTTCCCTACAACTTCCATGTATACATCTTCTATTCCTAAATAGCTAGTACAACCCACTAGTAGCTTTTTTCCAAGACATGCAACTATGGCACAAGAACTATATAGTGTGCGAATAACTTGAAAGATGGTCGCTGGATGAAGCTAATCCGACAGTGCAGAGGTGGCAAATCCGAGCACTACTGGTCATTGGATATCATCAACATTCTACCAGATCTGCCACATGTACAATTTAGAAGACTCCATGGTTGAACTTAAGCATAATGCACAAACCTCAAAACACAAGCACTTCTCCTTTGTTCTAGAATCTTCCGTATCATAATTGATTTTGTTTTCTAAATGAATTGCCATTATTTATTTTTTACTTTATGCTTTACAATGCACAACCCTATGAATCTTAACATTTTTATAAAACTAGTTGATTTTGAATGAGATGAACTATAAGAACTAAACAAACATATACATCATGCATATATGACTCAAAGCTTTACATGCTATAGTGTGTATTTAGTCATAATTTGGTTTCGAAATCTCATGCGTTCAATGCATGTGTACCTTACTAGTTTTGAGTAGAGTAGCAAATTTCACGCGACCCCGGGTATATCAAAATGCAGGGCCCATGCATCATTGCCTTTTGGTCGAACCTACGTCCACAATTTTTTGTACGTACTATATATCCACTGGTCCCCAAACCCAAAATGCTACCTCGTTCCCCTAAAACCAAGCGGCCCACACATATTTAAGGCGTCCACTCGAACTCAAACCCTCTCCCGTTTACTATGACGTGACCCCGCACGCGCTAGTAGTATTCCTACAAACACTACCGCCGCACGCTTCATCGGTTTTCTTCAAGAGGACGAGGGAGAAGCCGATTTGTAGTGGAGGCGCTTTCAAAAAAATATCTGTAGTGGAGACCCCTACCCTAGGGTGCCCTAGGTAGCTGCCGCATGCATCATTGGTTTTCTCTTTTCTTTATGCTCTTGCGCCCTAGAGTGAAATGATGGTTGCTTCGTCCGTCCACCTTAATGCGGGAAAGGTGGGGCTTTGTGATTTGACCCCTCATCGCTCATTTTCTACTACTGCGGCGCTACGACTGGGGTGCCTCCAATTCCAACCGCTGCTCCGAACTGTAATTTGGTGTATCGCACGTGGAACAAGATGGTGGATGAGCCACATGTCGGCCAAAGGGGTCCTGTTAAGTGTGTCGCCATTTCGTGTGCGGACTGACCCTGCTTGAGTCGCTACGCCAACACGACAGGTGCAGCCTACCACTTGGTTTTGCTCCTTGGTGAATCCCGACTATATTGATCTAAAAAGATACGTACTGAACTACCCTCTCCGTCTCATTTTTTAGACGTCTCGGTTTATAGGGCGTGCACGTAGTTCTAGGTCATCCATTTGACTAACTAAATCTGAGTTACTATGTCACAAAAAGTATATCATTGGATTATTAAGCGGATGTAGTTTCTAAACATATACTGTTCATCACATATATAGCCAGTTAAATTCTCAACCTAGAACGATGTGCATGCCATGTAAACTGATATGGAGGAAGTATAGTAGTAAAAATGAGGTGATTTTACCGAGCGATCGGCGTGGGAGCATGGCCTATCATGCGGTCCCACGTGTCATGATGTACCAAGGCGATGCACGTGTCCCTCTTGAGGCAGAAGCAATACTACGAGGTTTGAGATGATGGCGAACCGAAGTGTGAAATAATGGTTGCTTCATCCGTCTGGGAAGGTGCGACATTGTGATTTGACATCTCATTGCTCATTACTACTACTACTGGGGCGGTACGACTGGGGTGCGTCCCCTTGCTGTTCTGCACTGTTATTTGGTGCTTGACACGTCAACCCGGTTGCTATATGCCCCACATGTCGGCGACAGGAAGTACAAAATTCATGAAAGCGAGCGTCGACGGAGGAGTACAAGACACGGCTTGGGTTTTTGCTGCTTCGCGCGATCCACCGATACAAACCCGGACTAAAAAAGGCGAGGGCGGGTCTTTCCCCGCGCAGCAGGCAGGGGAGTTTGGCATAGTCTGTTCGAGGCAAGGAGACAGGAAGGGAAACAAGCAAATAAAGGTTGAGCGACATAGTTTTGGGAAAATCTGATTTTACGGAGTACGTACCCACTAGGGTTTATAGGGCTCATCTAAAAAACATTCGTTTTTCCGTTTTATAAGTCTCAATTCTACTACTAGTAGTAGTACCATCACATGTTGGATTTTGAGGTGCGTTAGATCACCCGATGCAAGCAGTGTCAAGAGAAAACTCACCAATGCATGTAGAAGTACATGGAAATTTAGTGGTCATTCATGCATTCGTTCTAATTAATGCCTCGGTAAACATAACTTCTTGAGAAAAATGAGCGTATTAATTACTTGTGCAAACTAGGAGTACAAAATTAATTCGACCACTCACCGTCTACCTTGGTTGGAGAGATTTTGAAATTGAGCCATAAACTGGAAAGGAGGGAGTAGTAACTTTTGTCTCAATTACTATTTGTGGCCTTGTATATATGCAAAATGTATTTTTTTATAGTGGCCTTGTATAAGTAAATGGAGGGAGTACTAAAGAACATATATATCCCAAACAATATGATAATATCTCTAACCAAGGTAGTAGGGACGAGGAGTAAACGAAGGGAGTAGTAAAATTTTCTCCTCGTCCTGCGAGCCACCACGCGCGTGGGCGAGGGAGCGGGCGTAAGGCATACAATACTACTACTAGTAAGCAAGCTTCACCTCATCCTGCGAGCCACCGCGCCCGTGCGCGGGGGAGACGGCATACTAAGCAAGCTTCTCCTCGTTCTGCGAGTTGACGACACATCAAAAGTACTCCAGAGTATAGAGCCTTGCCTCTAAGGTAGGCCCCACATGGTTTGCCTCTTTTTTAACATAACGCATCATGTCGCAATTTGTTTGTTCACCCGTGGTAGACGATCCTCCCTCCACCAAGTGGACAACCAGTACACGGTCAAAGTACCATGTGGGCTGCCTTTTCGTACAGAAATGAGCTCCACCATGTACCTGCGCGGGTGTGGTTGGGAAAGAGACGGGAGTACGTGCGCCGTGCGTGCACCTCTTCTCTTCGTGCACGTTGATACGTCTCCAATGTATCTATAATTTTTGATTGCTCCATGCAATATTATCTACTGTTTTGGGCAATATTGGGCTTTATTATCCACTTTTATATTACTTTTGGGACTAACCTATTAACCGGACGCCCAACCCAGATTTGCTGTTTTATGCCTATTTTAGTGTTTTGAAGAAAAGGAATATCAGACGGAGTCGAAACGGAACGAAATCAACTGGAGAAGTTATTTTTGGAAGGAAACACACCTGATGGACTTGGACCCCACGTCAGAAGATACGGGAGCTGCCCATGAGGGTGGGGGGCGCGCCCACCCCCCTATGGCGCGCCCCCTGCCTCGTGGGGCCCCAGTGGCTCCCCTGACGTGCTTCTTCTGCCTATATAGCTCCATATACCCTAAAACTTCCGGAACGCAAGATAGATCGGGAGTTCCGCCGCCAGAAGCCTCCGTAGCCACCAAAAGTCAACCGGGACCCTGTTCCGGCACCCTGCCGGAGGGGGGAACCCTCACCGGTGGCCATCTTCATCATCCCGGTGCTCTCCATGACGAGGAGGGAGTAGTTCTCCCTCGGGGCTGAGGGTATGTACCAGTAGCTATGTGTTTGATCTCTCTCTCTCTCTCTCGTGTTCTTGATTTGGCACGATCTTGATGTATCGCGAGCTTTGCTATTATAGTTGGATCTTATGTTTCTCCTCCCCCTCTTCTCTCTTGTAATGAATTGAGTTTCCCCTTTGAATTATCTTATCGGATTGAGTCTTTAAAGACTTGAGAACACTTGATGTATGTCTTGCCGTGGATATCTATGGTGACAATGGGATACCACGTGGCACCTGATGTATGTTTTGCTGACCAACTTGCGGGTTCCGCCCATGAACCTATGCATAGGGGTTGGCACACGTTTTCGTCATGATTCTCCGGTAGAAAATTTGGGGCACTCTTTGAGGTCTTTTGAGTTGGTTGAATAGATGAATCTGAGATTGTGTGATGCATATCGTATAATCATACCCACGGATACTTGAGGTGACATTGGAGTATCTAGGTGACATTAGGGTTCTGGTTGATTTGTGTCTTAAGGTGTTATTCTAGTACGAACTCTAGGGCTGTTTGTGACACTTACAGGAATAGCCCAACGGATTGATTGGAAAGAATAACTTTGAGGTGGTTTCGTACCCTACCATAATCTCTTCATTCGTTCTCCACTATTAGTGACTTTGGAGTGACTCTTTGTTGCATGTTGAGGGGTAGTTATGTGATCTAATTATGTTAGTATTGTTGAGGGAACTTACACTAGTGAAAGTATGAACCCTAGGCCTTGTTTCCTAGCATTGCAATACCGTTTACACTCACTTTTATCATTTGTTACCTTGCTGTTTTTATAATTTCAGATTAAAAATACCTTTATCTACTATCCATATTGCACTTGTATCACCATCTCTTCGCCGAACTAGTGCACCTATACAATTTACCATTGTATTGGGTGTGTTGGGGACACAAGAGACTCTTTGTTATTTGGTTGCAGGGTTGCTTGAGAGAGACCATATTCATCCTACGCCTCCTACGGATTGATAAACCTTAGGTCATCCACTTGAGGGAAATTTGCTACTGTCCTACAAACCTCTGCACTTGGAGGCCCAACAACGTCTACAAGAAGAAGGTTGTGTAGTAGACATCAAGCTCTTTTCTGGCGCCGTTGCCGGGGAGGTTAGCGCTTGAAGGTATATCTTTAGATCTTGCAATCGAGTCTTTTAGTTTCTTGTTTTATCACTAGTTTAGTCTATAAAAGAAAACTATAAAAAATGGAATTGAGTTTGTCTCATACGCTTCACCTTTTTAATATCTTTCATGAGTATGATGGAAAGGAAAATTGTGCTCAAGTGTTAGAAGAAGAAATCTATAAAAAATTTGGCACTAAATATTTGAATGATGAGAATGATTGCAATGTTGTTAGTATGAATTCCTTGAATATCCATGATGCTAATGATATGCAAAGCCACAAGCTTGGGGAAGCTATGTTTGATGAAGATGATATTTTTTGTCCCCCAAGCTTTGATGAGCGAATTTATTATGATGAAAGCATGCCTCCTATCTATAATGATTATTGTGATGACTTGTATGCTATAAATAATAATGATATCCATGAAACTTGTCATCATGATTTTAGTTTTCAATTGGATTATGCCTCACATGATAATTATTTTGTTGAGTTTGCTCCCACTATTATTCATGAGAAGAATTTTGCTTGTGTGGAGAGTAATAAAATTGATATGCTTGTAGATCATGAAAAGAATGCTTTAGGTGCTGGTTATATTGTTGAATTCATTCATGATGCTACTGAAAATTATTATGAGGGAGGAATATATGCTTGTAGGAATTGCAATAATACCAAGTTTCCTCTCTATGTGCTTGAAGTTTTGAAGTTGTGCTTGTTTTGCCTTCCTATGCTAGTTGATTATTGTTCCCATAAGTTGTTTGCTCACAAAATCCCTATGCATAGGAAGTATGCTAGACTTAAATGTGCTAGTAATATTCTTCATGATGCTCTTTTTATGTTACAATTCTTATCTTTTATGTGAGCATCATTGAAATCATCATGCCTAGCTAGGGGCATTAAACGATAGCGCTTGTTGGGAGGAAACCCAATTTTATTTTTGTTCCTTGCTTTTTTTTCCTGTTTAGTAATAAATAATTCATCTAGACTCTGTTTAGATGTGGTTTTATGTGTTTAATTAGTGTTTGTTCCAAGTAGAACCTTTGGGAAGACTTTGGGAAAGTCTTGTTGATCATGCTGTAAAAAACAGAAACTTTAGCGCTCACGAGAATTGCTGCCATTTTTATTTGGAAAGTGCTACTTAGTTAACTCTTTTTTCATATGATTAATAGATAAATTCCTCAGGTCCATCAATTTATTTGAGAATTTTATGAGTTCCAGAAGTATACGTTTGATTCAGATTACTACAGACTGTTCTGTTTTTGACAGATTCTGTTTTCTATGTGATTGTTTGCTTATTTTGATGAATCTATGAGTAGTATCGGAGGGTATGAACCATAGGGAAGTTGTAATACAGTAGATATTACACCAATATGAATTTGGAATGAGTTCATTACAGTACCTTATGATGGTGATTTGCTTTCTTATACTAACGGAGCTTACGAGTTTTTTGTTAAGTTTTGTGTTGTGAAGTTTTCAAGTTTTGGGTAAGGATTCGATGGACTATGGAATAAGGAGTGTCAAGAGCCTAAGCTTGGGGATTCCCAGGGCACCACAAGGTAATATTCAAGGATAGCCAAGAGCCTAAGCTTGGGGATGCCCCGGAAGGCATCCCCTCTTTCGTCTTCGTTCATCGGTAACTTTACTTGGAGCTATATTTTTATTCGCCACATGATATGTGTTTTGCTTGGAGCATCAATTTATTTTGTTAGGATTTGCTTTATGTTATTTAGAACAATTTTTTGCATATTTTATGCCAATAAAAGTGGCATTGATAGTCTTTACTATGCCTATGTTACAAGTACACATGTTCCTGTTTGAAAACAGAAAGTTTACTGCTGTTGCAATAATTCCCTAGAAAAGTCAGAATGGGATAAAATGTTGAAACCTTTTGCATATTAAGCTCTGATAAATTTACTACAGTGGGAATTTTCTTTCATAATTTTTGGATCTAGGGAAGTATGGATGTTGCAGCATTCTTTACAGACTATCCTGTTTAGGCAGATTGCTGTTATGTTTGCATTGTTTGCATATGTTTGCTTCTTTAATGATTCTATTTGAGGATAGGACTATTAAATATGCAGAGCCATTTAGTATGCAATGTCGAATAATAATTTTAGTGATTTGCTACAGTAGAGTATGATAAGGTTTTGGCAATGGTTTATACTAACTTATCTCACGAGTCCTTGTTGAGTTTTGTGTGGATGAAGCTTTTGAGATTTAGGGAGACCGTGATATGAGAGGAATTAAGGAGACACAAAAGATCAAGCTTGGGGATGCCCAAGGCACCCCAAGATAATATTTCAAGAAGTCTCAAGCATCTAAGCTTGGGGATGCCCCGGTTGGCATCCCACCTTTCTTCTTCAACAACTATCGGTTAGTATCGGTTGATCCTAAGTTTTTGCTTCTTCACATGATGTTTGCTATTATTAGAATGTCATTTGCTTTTGCTTTGCTTGCTGTTTGAATAGATTACCAAGATCTGAAATTATTAAATGTTAGAGAGTCTTCACATAGTTGCATAATTATTCGACTACTCATTGATCTTCACTTATATCTTTCGGAGTAGTTTGTTGTTTGCTCTAGTGCTTCACTTATATCTTTTAGAGAATGGTGGTAGTTTAATTTTGAGGAAATAGATGAACTATCATGCTTCACTTATATTATTTTGAGAGTCTTAAATAGCATGGTAATTTGCTTAAAATCCTAATATGCTAGGTATTCAAGAATAATAAAATTCTCTTATGAGTGTGTTGAATACTATGAGAAGTTTGATACTTGATAATTGTTTTGAGATATGGAGATGGTGATATTAGAGTCATGCTAGTTCAGTGGTTATGAATTTGAGAAATACTTGTGTTGAAGTTTGTGATTCCCGTAGCATGCACGTATGGTGAACCGTTATGTGACGAAGTCGGAGCGTGATTTATTTATTGACTGTCTTCCTTATGAGTGGCGGTCGGGGACGAGCGATGGTCTTTTCCTACCAATTTATCCCCCTAGGAGCATGCGCATAATACTTTGCTTTGAAAACTAATAGATTTTTGCAATAACTATGTGAGTTCTTTATGACTAATGTTGAGTCCATGGATTATACGCACTCTCACCCTTCCACCTTGAAGGAAATATGCCCTAGAGGCAATAATAAAGTTATTATTTATTTCCTTATATCATGATAAATGTTTATTATTCATGCTAGAATTGTATTAACCGGAAACGTAATACTTGTGTGAATACATAGACAAACAAAGTGTCACTAGTATGCCTCTACTTGACTAGCTCGTTAATCGAAGATGGTTATGTTTCCTAACCATAGACATGAGTTGTCATTTGATTAACGGGATCACATCATTAGGAGAATGATGTGATTGACATGACCCATCCCATTAGCTTAGCACCCGATTGTTTAGTATGTTGCTATTGCTTTCTTCATGACTTATACATGTTCCTATGACTATGAGATTATGCAACTCCCGTTTACCAGAGGAATACTTTGTGTGCTACCAAACGTCACAACGTAACTGGGTGATTATAAAGGTTCTCTACAGGTGTCTCCAAAGGTACATGTTGGGTTGGCGTATTTCGAGATTAGGATTTGTCGCTCCGATTGTCGGAGAGGTATCTCTAGGCCCTCTCGGTAATACACATCACTTAAGCCTTGCAAGCAATGCAACTAATAAGTTAGTTGTAAGATGATGTATTACAGAACGAGTAAAGAGACTTGCCGGTAACGAGATTGAACTAGGTATTGAGATACCGACGATCGAATCTCGGGCAAGTAACATACCAATGACAAAGGGAACAACGTATGTTGTTATGCAGTCTGACCGATAAAGATCTTCGTAGAATATGTAGGAGCCAATATGAGCATCCAGGTTCTGCTATTGGTTATTGGCTAGAGATGTGTCTCGGTCATGTCTACATTGTTCTCGAACCCGTAGGATCCGCACGCTTAACGTTACGATGACAGTTCCATTATGTGTTTATATATTTTGATGTACCGAAGGTTGTTCGGAGTCCCGGATGTGATCACGGACTTGACGAGGAGTCTCGAAATGGTCGAGACATAAAGATCGATATATTGGACGACTATATTTGGACACCGGAAAGGTTCCGGGTAAGATTGGGACAATACCGGATCACCGGGAGGTTATCAGAACCCCCCGGGAGGTATATGGGCCTTATTGGGCCTTAGTGGAAAGGAGGGGAAAGGAGCAAGGGAGGGGGCGCGCCCCCCCAAGCCCAATCCAAATTGGGAGGGGGGCCGGCCCCCCTTTCCTTCCTCCCTCCTTCCTCTTCCTTCCCTCTCCTACTCCTAATAGGAAAAAGAGGAGTCCTACTCCCGATGGGAGTTGGAATCCCCCCCTTGGGCGCGCCACCCTCATTGGCCGGCCCCCTCCTCCACTCCTTTATATACGGGGGCAGGGGCACCCAGAGACACAACAATTGATCATTGATCTCTTAGCCGTGTGCGGTGCCCCCCTCCACCATAATCCTCGATAATATTGTAGCGGTGCTTAGGCGAAGCCCTACGACGGTAGAACATCAAGATCGTCACCACGCCGTCGTGCTGACGGAACTCATCCCCGACACTTTGTTGGATCGGAGTCCGGGGATCGTCATTGAGCTGAACGTGTGCAAAAACTTGGAGGTGCCGTAGTTTCAGTGCTTGATCGGTCGGGCCGTGAAGACGTACGACTACATCAACCGCGTTGTTATAACGCTTCCGCTTCCGGTCTACGAGGGTACGTAGACAACACTCTCCCCTCTCGTTGCTGTGCATCACCATGATCTTGCGTGTGCGTAGGAATTTTTTTGAAATTACTACGTTCCCCAACAGTGGCATCTGAGCCTAGGTTTTATGTGTTGATGTTATATGCACGAGTAGAACACAAGTGAGTTGTGGGCGATATAAGTCATACTGCTTACCAACATGTCATACTTTGGTTCGGCGGTATTGTTGGATGAAGCGGCCCGGTCCGACATTACGCGTACGCTTACGCGAGACTGGTTCTACCGACGTGCTTTGCACACAGGTGGCTGGCGGGTGTCAGTTTCTCCAACTTTAGTTGAACCGAGTGTGGCTACGCCCGGTCCTTGCGAAGGTTAAAACAACACCAACTTGACAAATTATCGTTGTGGTTTTTAATGCGTAGGTAAGATTGGTTCTTGCTAAGCCCGTAGCAGCCACGTAAAACTTGCAACAAACAAAGTAGAGGACGTCTAACTTGTTTTTGCAGGGCATGTTGTGATGTGATATGGTCAAGGCATGATGCTAAATTTTATTGTATGAGATGATCATGTTTTGTAACCAAGTTATCGGCAACTGGCAGGAGCCATATGCTTGTCGCTTTATTGTATGCAATGCAATCGCCCTGTAATGCTTTACTTTATCACTAAGCGGTAGCGATAGTCGTAGAAGCATAAGATTGGCGAGACGACAACGATGCTACGATGGAGATCAAGGTGTCGCGCCGGTGACGATGGTGATCATGACGATGCTTCGGAGATGGAGATCACAAGCACAAGATGATGATGGCCATATCATATCACTTATATTGATTGCATGTGATGTTTATCTTTTATGCATCTTATCTTGCTTTGATTGGCGGTAGCATTATAAGATGATCTCTCACTAAATTTCAAGATAAAAGTGTTCTCCCTGAATATGCACCGTTGCCAAAGTTCATCATGCCCAGACACCACGTGATGATCGGGTGTGATAAGCTCTACGTCCATCTACAACGGGTGCAAGCCAGTTTTGCACACGCAGAATACTTGACGAGCCTAGTATATGCAGATATGGCCTCGAAACACTGAGACCGAAAGGTCGAGCGTGAATCATATAGTAGATATGATCAACATAGTGATGTTCACCATTGAAAACTACTCCATTTCACGTGATGATCGGTTATGGTTTAGTTGATTTGGATCACGTGATCACGTAGAAGATTAGAGGGATGTCTTTCTAAGTGGGAGTTCTTAAATACGATTAATTGAACTTAAATTTATCATGAACTTAGTACCTGATAGTATCTTGCTTGTTTATGTTTGATTGTAGATAGATGGCCCGTGTTGTTGTTCCGTTGAATTTTAATGCGTTCCTTGAGAAAGCAAAGTTGAAAGATGATGGTAGCAATTATACGGACTGGGTCCGTAACTTGAGGATTATCCTCATTGCTGCACAGAAGAATTACGTCCTGGAAGCACCGCTGGGTGCCAGGCCTGCTGCTGATGCAACTGACGACGTTAAGAACGTCTGGCAGAGCAAAGCTGATGACTACTCGATAGTTCAATGTGCCATGCTTTACGGCTTAGAACCGGGTATTCAATGACGTTTTGAACGTCATGGAGAATATGAGATGTTCTAGGAATTGAAGCTAATATTTCAAGCAAATGCCCGGATTGAGAGATATGAAGTCTCCAATGAGTTCTATAGCTGCAAGATGGAGGAGAACAGTTCTGTCAGTGAGCATATACTCAAAATGTCTGGGTATAATAATCACTTGATTCAACTGGGAGTTAATCTTCCGGATGATTGCGTCATTGACAGAATTCTCCAATCACTCCCACCTAGCTACAAGAGCTTCGTGATGAACTATAATATGAAAGGGATGGATAAGACAATTCTCGAGCTCTTCGCAATGCTAAAAGCTGCGGGGGTAGAAATCAAGAAGGAGCATCAAGTGTTGATGGTCAACAAGACCACTAGTTTCAAGAAAAAGGGCAAGGGGAAGAAGAAGGGAAACTTCAATAAGAACATCAAGCAAGTTGCTGCTCAGGAGAAGAAACCCAAGTCTGGACCTAAGCCTGAAACTGAGTGCTTCTACTGCAAGCAGACTGGTCACTGGAAGCGGAACTGCCCCAAGTATTTGGCAGATAAGAAGGATGGCAAGGTGAACAAAGGTATATGTGATATACATGTTATTGATGTGTACCTTACTAGAGCTCGCAGTAGCACCTGGGTATTTGATACTGGTTCTGTTGCTAATATTTGCAACTCGAAACAGGGACTACGGATTAAGTGAACACTGGCGAAGGACGAGGTGACGATGTGCGTGGGAAATGGTTCCAAAGTCGATATGATCGCGGTCGGCACGCTACCTCTAAATCTACCATCGAGATTAGTATTAGACCTAAATAATTGTTATTTGGTGCCAGCGTTGAGCATATCTGGATCTTGTTTGATGCGAGACGGTTATTCATTTAAATCAGAGAATAATGGTTGTTCTATTTATATGAGTAATATCTTTTATGGTCATGCACCCTTGAAGAGTGGTCTATTTTTGATGAATCTCGATAGTAGTGATACACATATTCATAATGTTGAAGCCAAAAGATGCAAAGTTGATAATGATAATGCAACTTATTTGTGGCACTGCCGTTTAGGTCATATCGGTGTAAAGCGCATGAAGAAACTCCATACTGATGGACTTTTGGAACCACTTGATTATGAATCACTTGGTACTTGTGAACCGTGCCTCATGGGCAAGATGACTAAAACGCCATTCTCTGGTACTATGGAGAGAGCAACAGATTTGTTGGAAATCATACATACAGATGTATGTGGTCCAATGAATGTTGAAGCTCATGGCGGATATCGTTATTTTCTCACCTTCACAGATGATTTAAGCAGATATGGGTATATCTACTTAATGAAACATAAGTCTGAAACATTTGAAAAGTTCAAAGAATTTCAGAGTGAAGTTGAAAATCATCGTAACAAGAAAATAAAGTTTCTACGATCTGATCGTGGAGGAGAATATTTGAGTTACGAGTTTGGTTTACATTTGAAACAATGCGGAATAGTTTCGCAACTCACGCCACCCGGAACACCACAACGTAATGGTGTGTCTGAACGTCGTAATCGTACTTTACTTGATATGGTGCGATCTATGATGTCTCTTACAGATTTACCGCTATCGTTTTGGGGTTATGCTTTAGAGACGGCCGCATTCACGTTAAATAGGGCACCATCAAAATCCGTTGAGACGACGCCTTATGAACTATGGTTTGGCAAGAAACCAAAGTTGTCGTTTCTAAAAGTTTGGGGCTGCGATACTTATGTGAAAAAGCTTCAACCTGATAAGCTCGAACCCAAATCGGAGAAATGTGTCTTCATAGGATACCCGAAGGAGACTGTTGGGTACACCTTCTATCACAGATCCGAAGGCAAGACATTTGTTGCTAAGAATGGATCCTTTCTAGAGAAGGAGTTTCTCTCGAAAGAAGTGAGTGGGAGGAAAGTAGAACTTGATGAGGTAACTGTACCTGCTCCCTTATTGGAAAGTAGTACATCACAGAAACCGGTTTCTGTGACACCTACACCAATTAGTGAGGAAGCTAATGATGATGATCATGAAACTTCAGAACAAGTTACTACTGAACCTCGTAGATCAACCAGAGTAAGATCCGCACCAGAGTGGTACGGTAATCCTGTTCTGGAAGTCATGCTACTAGATCACGATGAACCTACGAACTATGAAGAAGCAATGGTGAGCCCAGATTCCGCAAAATGGCTTGAAGCCATGAAATCTGAGATGGGATCCATGTATGAGAACAAAGTGTGGACTTTGGTTGACTTGCCCAATGATCGGCAATCAATTGAAAATAAATGGATCTTCAAGAAGAAGACTGACGCTGACGGTAATGTTACTGTCTACAAAGCTCGACTTGTTGCAAAAAGTTTTTGACAAGTTCAAGGAATTGACTATGATGAGACCTTCTCACCCGTAGCGATGCTTAAGTCTGTCCGAATCATGTTAGCCATTGCCGCATTTTATGATTATGAAATTTGGCAGATGGATGTCAAAACTGCATTCCTGAATGGATTTCTTGAAGAAGAGTTGTATATGATGCAGCCGGAAGGTTTTGTCGATCCAAAAGGAGCTAACAAAGTGTGCAAGCTCCAGCGATCCATTTATGGACTGGTGCAAGCATCTCGGAGTTGGAATAAACGCTTTGATGGTGTGATCAAAGCATTTGGTTTTGTACATATTTTTGGAGAAGCCTGTATTTACAAGAAAGTGAGTGGGAGCTCTGTAGCATTTCTGATATTATATGTGGATGACATATTGCTAATCGGAAATGATATAGAATTTCTGGATAGCATAAAGGGATACTTGAATAAGAGTTTTTCAATGAAAGACCTCGGTGAAGCTGCTTACATATTGGGCATTAAGATCTATAGAGATAGATCAAGACGCTTAATTGGACTTTCACAAAGCACATACCTTGACAAAGTTTTGAATAAGTTCAAAATGGATCAAGCAAAGAAAGGATTCTTGCCTGTGTTACAAGGTATGAAGTTGAGTAAGACTCAATGCCCGACCACTACAGAAGATAGAGAGAAAATGAAAGATGTTCCCTATGCTTCAACCATAGGCTCTATCATGTATGCAATGCTGCGTACCAGACCTGATGTGTGCCTTGCTATAAGTCTAGCAGGGAGGTACCAAAGTAATCCAGGAGTGGATCACTGGACAGCGGTCAAGAACATCCTGAAATACCTGAAAAGGACTAAGGATATGTTTCTCGTATATGGAGGTGACAAAGAGCTCATCGTAAATGGTTACGTTGATGCAAGCTTTGACACTAATCCGGATGATTCTAAATCGCAAACCGGATACGTATTTACATTAAACTGTGGAGCTGTCAGTTGGTGCAGTTCTAAACAAAGTGTCGTGGAGGGATCTACATGTGAAGTGGAGTACATCTGCTTCGGAAGCAGCAAATGAAGGAGTCTAGATGAAGGAGTTCATATCCGATCTAGGTGTCATACCTAGTGCATCGGGTCCAATGAAAATCTTTTTTGACAATATTGGTGCAATTGCCTTGGCAAAGGAATCCAGATTTCACAAGAGAACCAAGCACATCAAGAGATGCTTCAATTCCATCCGGGATCTAGTCCAGGTGGGAGACATAGAGATTTGCAAGATACATACGGATCTGAATGTAGCAGACCCATTGACTAAGCCTCTTCCACGAGCAAAACATGATCAGCACCAAGGCTCCATGGATGTTAGAATCATTACTGTGTAATCTAGATTATTGACTCTAGTGCAAGTGGGAGACTGAAGGAAATATGCCCTAGAGGCAATAATAAAGTTATTATTTATTTCCTTATATCACGATAAATGTTTATTATTCATGCTAGAATTGTATTAACCAGAAACGTAATACTTGTGTGAATACATAGACAAACAAAGTGTCACTAGTATGCCTCTACTTGACTAGCTCGTTAATCGAAGATGGTTATGTTTCCTAAACATAGACATGAGTTGTCATTTGATTAACGGGATCACATCATTAGGAGAATGATGTGATTGACATGACCCATTCCATTAGCTTAGCACCCGATCGTTTAGTATGTTGCTATTGCTTTCTTCATGACTTATACATGTTCCTATGACTATGAGATTATGCAACTCCCGTTTATCGGAGGAACACTTTGTGTGCTACCAAACATCACAACGTAACTGGGTGATTATAAAGGTGCTCTACAGGTGTCTGCAAAGGTACATGTTGGGTTGGCATATTTTGAGATTAGGATTTGTCGCTCCGATTGTCGGAGAGGTATCTCTGGGCCCTCTCGGTAATACACATCACTTAAGCCTTGCAAGCAATGCAACTAATAAGTTAGTTGCAAGATGATGTATTATGGAACGAGTAAAGAGACTTGCCGGTAACGAGATTGAACTAGGTATTGAGATACAGACGATCGAATCTCGGGCAAGTAACATACCAATGACAAAGGGAACAACGTATGTTTTTATGCGGTCTGACCGATAAAGATCTCCGTAGAATATGTAGGAGCCAATATGAGCATCCAGGTTCCGCTATTGGTTATTCACCGGAGACATGTCTCGGTCATGTCTACATTATTCTCGAACCCGTAGGGTCCGCACGCTTGACGTTACGATGACAGTTTCATTATGAGTTTATATATTTTGATGTACCGAAGGTTGTTTGGAGTCCCGGATGTGATCATGGACTTGACGAGGAGTCTCGAAATGGTCGAGACATAAAGATCAATATATTGGACGACTATATTTGGACACCGGAAAGGTTCCGGGTAAGATTGGGACAATACCGGATCACCGGGAGGTTATCGGAACCCCCCAGGAGGTATATGGGCCTTATTGGGCCTTAGTGGAAAGGAGGGGAAAGGAGCAAGGGAGGGGGCGCCCCCCCAAGCCCAATCCGAATTGGGAGGGGGGCTGGCCCCCCCTTTCCTTCCTCCCTCCTTCCTCTTCCTTCCCTCTCCTACTCCTAATAGGAAAAAGGGGAGTCCTACTCCCGGTGGGAGTTGGACTCCCCTCCTGGGCGCGCCACCCTCCTTGGCCGCCCCCCTCCTCCACTCCTTTATATACGGGGGCAGGGGGGCACCCCAGAGACACAACAATTGATCATTGATCTCTTAGCCGTGTGCGGTGCCCCCTCCACCATAATCCTCGATAATATTGTAGCGGTGCTTAGGCGAAGCCCTGCGACGGTAGAACATCAAGATCGTCACCACGCCGTCGTGTTGACGGAACTCATCCCCGACACTTTGCTGGATCGGAGATCGGGGATCGTCATCGAGCTGAACGTGTGCAAAAACTCGGAGGTGCCGTAGTTTCGGTGCTTGATTGGTCGGGCCGTGAAGACGTATGACTACATCAACCGCGTTGTTATAACGCTTCCGCTTCCGGTCTACGAGGGTACATAGACAACACTCTCCCCTCTCATTGCTGTGCATCACCATGATCTTGCGTGTGTGTAGGAATTTTTTTGAAATTACTACGTTCCGCAACACACCTTTGCTAGCCTCTCTAGTACCGCGCAACTTTCGCTGGTACCATACACCTACCATATACCTTCCTCAAAACAGCCACCATACCTACCTATTATGGCATTTCCATAGCCATTCCGAGATATGTTGCCATGCAACTTTCCACCATCTAGTTCGTCATGACACATTCATCATTGTCATATTGCTTAGCATGATCATGTAGTTGACATAGTATTTGTGGCAAAGCCACCGTTCATAATTCTTTCATACATGTCACTCATGCATCATTGCACATCCCGGTACACTGCTGGAGGCATTCATATAGAGTCATACTTTATTCTAGTATCAAGTTGTAATCATTGAGTTGTAAATAAATAGAAGTGTGATGATCATCATTAATAGAGCATTGTCCCCCCCCCAAAAAAAAGAAAGGCCAAAAAAAGAGAAAGGCCATAAAAAAGAAAGGCCAATAATAATAATAATAATAATAATAATAATAATAAAAAGGGGCAATGCTACTATCCTTTTTCCACACTTGTGCTTCAAAGTAGCACCATGATCTTCATGACAGAGAGTCTCCTAAGTTGTCACTTTCATTTACTAGTGGGAATCTTTCATTATAGAACTTGGCTTGTATATTCTAATGATGGGCTTCCTCAAAATGCCCTAGGTCTTTCATGAGCAAGCAAGTTGGATGCACACCCACTAGTTCCTTTTGTTGAGCTTTCATACATTTATAGCTCTAGTGCATCCGTTGCATGGCAATCCCTACTCACTCACATTGATATCTATTGATGGGCATCTCCATAGACCGTTGATATGCCTAGTTGATGTGAGACTATCTTCTCTATTTTTGTCTTCTCCACAACCACCATTCTATTCCACCTATAGTGCTATATCCATGGCTCACGCTCATGTATTGCGTGAACATTGAAAATGTTTGAGAACATCAAAAGTATGAAACAATTGCTTGGCTTGTCATCGGGGTTGTGCATGATTTAAATATTTTGTGTGGTGAAGATGGAGCATAGCCAGACTATATGATTTTGTAGGGATAGCTCTCTTTGGCCATGTTATTTTGAGAAGACATAATTGCTTAGTTAGTATGCTTGAAGTATTATTGTTTTTATGTCAATATTAAACTTTTGTCTTGAATATTTCGGATCTGAATATTCATGCTACAATTAAGAAGAATTACATTGAAATTATGCCAACTAGCATTCCACATCAAAAATTATCTTTTTATCATTTACCTACTCGAGGACGAGTAGGAATTAAGCTTGGGGATGCCTGATACGTCTCCAACGTATCTATAATTTTTGATTGCTCCATGCTATATTATCTACTATTTTGGGCAATATTGGGCTTTATTATCCACTTTTATATTACTTTTGGGACTAACCTATTAACCAGAGGCCCAGCCCAGATTTGCTGTTTTATGCCTATTTCAGTGTTTTGAAGAAAAGGAATATCAGACGGAGTCGAAACGAAAAGAAATCAACTGGAGAAGTTATTTTTGGAAGGAAACACACCTGATGGACTTGGACCCCACGTCAGAAGATACGGGAGCTGCCCACGAGGGTGGGGGGCGCGCCCACCCCCCTATGGCGCGCCCCCTGCCTCGTGGGGCCCCCGTGGCTCCCCTGACGTGCTTCTTCTGCCTATATAACTCCATATACCCTAAAACTTCCGGAACGCAAGATAGATCGGGAGTTCTGCCGCCAGAAGCCTCCATAGCCACCAAAAGTCAATCGGGACCCTGTTATGGCACCCTGCCGGAGAGGGGAACCCTTACTGGTGGCCATCTTCATCATCCCGGTGCTCTCCATGATGAGGAGGGAGTAGTTCTCCCTCGGGGCTGAGGGTATGTACCAGTAGCTATGTGTTTGATCTCTCTCTCTCTCTCTCTCTCGTGTTCTTGATTTGGCACGATCTTGATGTATCGTGAGCTTTGCTATTATAGTTGGATCTTATGTTTCTCCTCCCCCTCTTCTCTCTTGTAATGAATTGAGTTTCCCCTTTGAAGTTGTCTTATCGGATTGAGTCTTTAAAGACTTGAGAACACTTGATGTATGTCTTGCCGTGGATATCTATGGTGACAATGGGATACCACGTGCCACTTGATGTATGTTTTGGTGACCAACTTGCGGGTTCCGCCCATGGACCTATGCATAGGGGTTGGCACACGTTTTCATCGTGATTCTCCGGTAGAAACTTTGGGGCACTCTTCGAGGTCTTTTGTGTTGGTTGAATAGATGAATCTGAGATTGTGTGATGCATATAGTATAATCATACCCAGGGATACTTGAGGTGACATTGGAGTATCTAGGTGACATTAGGGTTTTGGTTGATTTGTGTCTTAAGGTGTTATTCTAGTACGAACTCTAGGGCTGTTTGTGACACTTATAGGAATAGCCCAATGGATTGATTGGAAAGAATAACTTTGAGGTGGTTTCGTACCCTACCATAATCTCTTCGTTCGTTCTCCGCTATTAGTGACTTTGGAGTGACTCTTTGTTGCACGTTGAGGGATAGTTATGTGATCCAATTATGTTAGTATTGTTGAGGGAACTTACACTAGTGAAAGTATGAACCCTAGGCCTTATTTCCTAGCATTGCAATACCGTTTACGCTCACTTTTATCATTCGTTAACTTGCTGTTTTTATAATTTCAGATTACAAATACCTTTATCTACTATCCATATTGCACTTGTATCACCATCTCTTCGCCGAACTAGTGCACCTATACAATTTACCATTGTATTGGGTGTGTTGGGGACACAAGAGACTCTTTGTTATTTGGTTGCAGGGTTGCTTGAGAGAGACCATCTTCATCCTACGCCTCCTACGGATTGATAAACCTTAGGTCATCCACTTGAGGGAAATTTGCTACTGTCCTACAAATCTCTGCACTTGGAGGCCCAACAACATCTAGAAGAAGAAGGTTGTGTAGTAGACATCACACGTCCCCCACCTACGTGTGTGTGAGAGAGATACAAACCTAGACAAATGGCTTGTGCGGAATAACTACTCTTTGTAGTCCATTATAAGAGTGGAAAAAATGGTGAAGGAGGAGATAGGGGAGCGACGGAGGTGTGCGATTCTTGGCCGGCGTTTGGCCTCGTTTAAATAGGAGATTAAATAGATAGCAGATGGGAGGAGCTCGACCGGTGTTGCGTTTAATGCCGGCCCGGTCATGAACGGGCGTGTGTCCAGAGTGGGTTTCTCGGCTTCCACACGGGCGGGTTTCATGGAGGCGTTTGAATGCGGCAAGGAGGTGTGTTCAGTTGGGCGTGCAGCGAGTGCCGCCCTCGACTCTGATGTAGGACACCACGCCGTTCTTCCACTGACGTGTGGGCTCTTTGGGTACATGGCCTGCATGTCAGTGACCCAACGAAGGCAGCGCATGCTACCTCTTGAGCACTTGCGTTGGTTTTTCCTTGAAGAGGAAAGGGTGATGCAGGAGAGTAGCGTAAGTATTTCCCTCAGTTTTTGAGAACCAAGGTATCAATCCAGTAGGAGGCTACGCGCGAGTTCCCCGCACCTGCACAAAACAAATAAATCCTCGCAACCAACGATAAGGGGTTGTCAATCCCTACACGGTCACTTACGAGAGGGAGATCTGATAGATATGATAAGATAATATTTTTGGTATTTTTATGATAAAGATGCAAAGTAAAATAAAAGGCAATGAAAATAACAAAGTATTGGAAGATTAATATGATGAAGATAGACCCGGGGGCCATAGGTTTCACTAGTGGCTTCTCTCGAGAGCATAAGTATTTTACGGTGGGTGAACGAATTACTGTTGAGCAATTGACAGAATTGAGCATAGTTATGAGAATATCTAGGTATGATCATGTATATAGGCATCACGTCCGAGACAAGTAGATTGACTCCTGCCTGCATATACTACTATTACTCCACACATCGACCGCTATCCAGCATGCATCTAGAGTATTAAGTTCATAAGAACAGAGTAACGCCTTAAGCAAGATGATATGATGTAGAGGGATAAACTCATGCAATATGATGAAAACCCCATCTTGTTATCCTCGATGGCAACAATACAATACATGCCTTGCTGCCCCTACTGTCACTGGAAAAGGACACCGCAAGATTGAACCCAAAGCTAAGCACTTCTCCCATTGCAAGAAAGATCAATCTAGTAGGCCAAACCAAACTGATAATTCGAAGAGACTTGAAAAGATAACCAATCATACATAAAAGAATTCAGAGGAGATTCAAATATTGTTCATAGATAGACTTGATCATAAACCCACAATTCATCGGTCTCAACAAACACACCGCAAAAAGAAGATTACATCGAATAGATCTCCACAAGAGAGGGCGAGAACTTTGTATTGAGATCCAAAAAGAGAAAAGAAGCCATCTAGCTAATAACTATGGACCCGTAGGTCTGAGGTAAAATACTCACACTTCATCGAAGAGGCTATGGTGTTGATGAAGAAGCCCTCCGTGATCGATGCCCCCTTCGGCGGAGCTCCAGAACAGGCCCCAAGATGGGATCTCGTGGATACAGAAAGTTATGGCGGGGGAATTAGGGTTTTGGCTCCGTATCTGATCGTTTGGGGGTACGTAGGTATATATAGGAGGAAGAAGTACGTCGGTGGAGCAACAGGGGGCCCATGAGGCAGGGGGGCGCGCCCTAGGGGGGGGGGGGTAGGCGCGCCCCCTACCTCGTGGCCTCCCTGTTGGTTGCTTGACATAGGGTCCAAGTCTCCTAGGTCTTGTTCGGTGAGAAAATCACGTTCCCGAAGGTTTCATTCCGTTTGATATTCATTTTCTTCGAAACCCTAACATAGGCAAAAAACAACAATTCTGGGCTAGGCCTCCGGTTAATAGGTTAGTCCCAAAAATAATATAAAAGTGGATAATAAAGCCAAATAATGTCCAAAACAGTAGATAATATAGCATGGAGCAATCAAAAATTATAGATACGTTGGAGACGTATCAAGCATCCCCAAGCTTAATTCCTGCTTGTCCTTGAGTAGGTAAATGATAAAAACAGAATTTTTGATGTGGAATGCTACTTGGCATAATTTCAATGTAATTCTTCTTAATTGTGGTATGAATATTCAGATCCGAAAGATTCAAGACAAAAGTTTAATATCGACATAGAAATAATAATAGTTCAAGCATACTAACTAAGCAATTATGTCTTCTCAAAATAACATGGCCAAAGAAAGTTATCCCTACAAAATCATATAGTCTGGCTATACTCTATCTTCACCACACAAAATATTTAAATCATGCACAACCCCGATGACAAGCCAAGCAATTGTTTCATACTTTTGACATTCTCAAACTTTTTCAATCTTCACGCAATACATGAGCGTGAGCCATGTACATAGCACTATAGGTGGAATAGAATGGTGGTTGTGGAGAAGACAAAAAGGGAGAAGATAGTCTCACATCAACTAGGCGTATCAACGGGCTATGGAGATGCCCATTAATAGATATCAATGTGAGTGAGTAGGGATTGCCATGCAACGGATGCACTAGAGCTATAAGTATATGAAAGCTCAAAAAGAAACTAAGTGGGTGCGCATCCAACTCGCTTGCTCACGAAGACCTAGGGGAATTTGAGGAATCCCATCATTGGAATATGCAAGCCAAGTTCTATAATGAAAAATTCCCACTAGTATATGAAAGTGACAACATAGGAGACTCTCTGTCATGAAGATCATGGTGCTACTTTGAAGCACAAGTGTGGTAAAAAGGATAGTAGCATTGTCACTTCTCTCTTTTTCTCTCATTTTTTATTTGGGCCTTTTCTCTCTTTTTTATGGCCTCTTTTTTATATATATTTTTTATTTTTTGTCCAGAGTGTCATCCCGACTTGTGGGGGAATCATAGTCTCCATCATCCTTTCCTCACTGGGACAATGCTCTAATAATGATGACATCACACTTTTATTTTCTTACAAATCAACAATTACAACTCAATACTTAGAACAAAATATGACTCTATGTGAATGCCTCAGGCGGTGTACCGGGATATGCAATGAATCAAGAGTGACATGTATGAAAGAATTATGAACGGTGGCTTTGCCACAAATACGATGTCAACTACATGATCATGCAAAGCAATATGACAATGATGAAGTGTGTCATAATAACAGAACGGTGGAAAGTTGCATGGAAATATATCTCAGAATGGCTATGGAAATGCCATAATAGGTAGGTATGGTGGCTGTTTTGAGGAAGGTATATGGTGGGTGTATGATACCGGCGAAAGGTGCGCGGTATTAGAGAGGCTAGCAATGGTGGAAGGGTGAGAGTGCGTATGATCCATGGACTCAAACCTAGTCATAAAGAACTCATATACTTATTGCAAAAATCTACAAGGGGGATAGATTGGTAGGAAAAGTCCATCGCTCGTCCCCGACCGCCACTCATAAGGAAGACAATCAATAAATAAATCATGCTCCGACTTCATCACATAACGGTTCACCATACATGCATGCTACGGGAATCACAAACTTTAACACAAGTATTTCTCAAATTCATAACTACTCAACTAGCACATCTTTAATATCACCATCTCCATATCTCAAAACAATTATCAAGCATCAAACTCTCATAGTATTCAACACACTCATAAGAGAATTTTATTATTAATCTTGTATACCTAGCATATTAGGATTATTTAAGCAAATTACCATGCTATTTAAGACTCTCAAAACAATCTAAGTGAAGCATGAGAGATCAATAGTTTATATAAAACAAATCCACCACCGTGCTCTAAAATATATAAGTGAAGTATTAGAGCAAAACTATATAACTCAAAAGATATAAGTGAAGCACATAGAGTATTCTAACTATTTATGAATCATGTGTGCCTCTCTCAAAAGGTGTGTAAAGCAAGGATGATTGTGGTAAACTAACAAATAAAGACTCAAATAATACAAGACGCTCCAAGCAAAACACATATCATGTGGTGAATAAAAATATAGCTCCAAGTAAAGTTATCGATAGAAGTAGACGAAAGAGGGGATGCCTTCCGGGGAATCCCCAAGATTTGGATTTTAGGTGTGCTTAGATTATCTTGGGGGTGCCATGGGCATACCCAAGATTAGGATCTTGGCACTCCTTGTTCCATAATCCATCAAATCTTTACCCAAAACTTGAAAACTTCACAACACAAAACTTAAAGTAGAAAATCTCGTGCGCTCCGTTAGCGAAAGAAAACAAAAGACCACTTCAAGTTACTGTAATGAACTCATTCTTTATTTATATTAGTGTTAAACCTACTGTATTCCAACTTACCTATGATTTATAAACTATTTTACTAGCCATAGATTCATCAAAATAAGCAAACAACACACGAGAAACAGAATCTGTCAAAAATAGAACAGTCTGTAGTAATCTGTTGCTAGCGCAAGATATGGAACCCCAAAAATTCTAAAATAAATTTCTGGACGTGAGGAATATATCTATTAATCATCTGCAAAAATAATTAACTAAATAGCACTTTCCAAATAAAACTGGAATCAGTTCTCGTGAGCGCTAAAGTTTCTGTTTTTTTACAGCAAGTTTAACAAGACTTTCCCCAAGTCTTCCCAACGGTTCTACTTGGCACAAACACTAATTAAACACAAAAAACACAACCAAAACAGAGGCTAGATAAATTATTTATTACTAAACAGGATCAAAAAGCAAGGAATAAAAATAAAATTGGGTTGCCTCCCAACTGGCGCTATCGTTTAACGCCCCTAGCTAGGCATAAAAAGCAAGCATAGATCTAGGTATTTTCATCTTTGGCAGGCAATCCATAAGTGGCTCTCATAATAGATTCATAAGGTAATTTAATTTTATTTCTAGGGAAGTGTTATATGCCTTTCCTTAACGGAAATTGGAATCTAATATTTCCTTCCTTCATATCAATAATTGCACCAATCGTTCTAAGGAAGGGTCTGCCAAGAATAATAGGACATGAAGGATTGCAATCTATGTCAAGAACAATAAAATCTACGGTCACATAGTTCCTATTTGAAACAATAAGGACATCATTAATTCTTCCCATAGGTTTCTTAATAGTGCAATCTGCAAGGTGCAAGTTTAAATAGCAATCATCAAAATCACGGAAACCTAACAAATCACACAAAGTCTTTGGAATCATGGAAAAACTAGCACCCAAATCACACAAAGCATAGAATTCATGATATTTAATTTTAATTTTAATTTTAATAGTTGGTTCCCACTCATCATTAAGTTTTCTAGGGATAGAAACTTCCAACTCAAGTTTTTCTTCATAAGATTGCATCAAAGCATCAACGATATGTTTGGTAAACGCTTTATTTTGACTATAAGCATGAGGAGAATTTAGCACGGATTGCAAAAAGGAAATACAATCTATCAAAGAGCAATTATCATAATTAAATTCCTTGAAATCCAAAATAGGAGGTTCATTAACATCTAGAGTTTTGATCTCTTCAATTCCACTTTTATCAAATTTAGCATCAAGATCTAAAGAATCCGACTTTTTGGAACACCTTCTAGGTAAAGGTGGATCATATTCAGTCCCATAATTATCAAGATTCATATTGCAAATCAAAGATTTAATAGGGGACACATCAATAACTTTTAGATCTTCATCTTTATTGTCATGGAAACTAGAAGAACACGCTCTTATAAAAGAATCTGACTTAGCACGGATCCTAGCGGTTCTTTCTTTGCACTCATCAATGGAAATTATCATGGCTTTGAGAGACTCATTGATATCATGATTAGGTGGAATAGATCTAAGTTTCAAAGAATCAACATCAAGAGAAATTCTATCAACGTTCCTAGCCAACTCATCAATCTTAAGCAATTTGTCTTCAATCAAAGCATTGAAATTCTTTTGCAAAGTAATAAATTCTTTAATATTAGATTCAAAATCAGAGGGCATCTTATTATAATTTCCATAAGAATTGTTGTAGGAATTACCATAATTATTAGAGGGATTGCTAGGATAAGGCCTAGGATTAAAGTTTCCTCTATACGCATTATTACCAAAATTGTTCCTACCAACAAAGTTCACATCCATAGATTCATTATTATTCTCAATCAAAGTAGACAAAGGCATATCATTAGGATCAGAAGAAACACTTTTATTAGCAAATAATTTCATAAGTTCATCCATCTTTCCACTCAAAACATCAATTTCTTCTATCGCATGCACTTTCTTATTAGTAGATCTTTCAGTGTGCCATTGAGAATAATTAACCATAATATTATCTAGGAGTTTAGCAGCTTCTCCTAAAGTTATTTCCATAAAAGTGCCTCCCGCGGCCGAACTAAAAGATTTCTAGAAGCAAAATTCAATCCGGCATAAAATTTTTGTATAATCATCCACAAATTTAAACCATGTGTTGGGCAATTATGTATCATTAATTTCATCCTATCCCAAGCTTGTGCAACATGTTCATGATCAACTTGCTTAAAATTCATAATATCATTTCTAAGAGAGATGATCTTAGCGGGAGGAAAATACTTAGAGATAAAAGCATCTTTGCACTTATTCCATGAATCGATACTTTAATATTGACATAAAAAGTAATAATACTTCAAGCAATGATAACCAAGCATTCATGTCTTATCAAAATAACATAGCCAAAGAAAGCTTATCCCTACAAAATCATATAGTTTGGCCATGCTTCATTTTCGTCACACAAAATGCTCCCATCATGCACAACCCCGATGACAAGCCAAGCAATTGTTTCATACTTTAGTCTTTTCAAACTCTTTCAACTTTCACACAATATATGAGTGCGAGCCATGGATATAGCACTATGGGTGGAATAGAATATGATGATGGAGGTTGTGTGAGAAGACAAAAAGGCAGAAAGTCTCACATTGACGCGGCTAATCAACGGGCTATGGAGATGCCCATCAATTGATGTCAATGCAAGGAGTAGGGATGGCCATGCAATGGATGCACTAGAGCTATAAATATATGAAAGCTCAACAAAAGAAACAAAGTGGGTGTGCATCCAACTTGCTTGCTCATGAAGACCTAGGGCATTTTGACGAAGCCCATTATTGGAATATATAAGCCAAGTTCTATAATGAAAAATTCCCACTACTATATGAAAGTGACAACATAAGAGACTCTCTATCATGAAGATCATGGTGCTACTTTGAAGCACGGGTGTGGAAAAAGGATAGTAACATTGCCCCTTCTCTCTTTTTCTCTCATTTTTTGGGCCTCTCTTTTTTTATGGCCTTTCTCTTTTTTCCGAAGAACTTTCCTCACATGGGACAATGCTCTAATAATGAAAATCATCACATTTTTATTTACTTACAACTCAAGAATTACAACTCAATACTTAGAACAAAATATGACTCTATGTGAATGCCTCCGGCGGTGTACCGAGATATGCAATGAATCAAGAGTGACATGTATGAAAGAATTATGAAGGTGGCTTTGCCACAAATATGATGTCAACTACATGATCATGCAAGGCAATATGACAATGATGGAGCGTGTCATAATGAACGGAACGGTGGAAAGTTGCATGGCAATATATCTCGGAATGGCTATCGAAATGCCATAATATGTAGGTATGGTGGCTATTTTGAGGAAGATATAGGGAGGTTTATGTGTGATAGAGCATATCATATCACGGGGTTTGGATGCACCGGCGAAGTTTGCACCAACTCTCGAGATGAGAAAGGGCAATGCACGGTACCGAAGAGGCTAGCAATGATGGAATGGTGAGAGTGTGAATAATCCATGGACTCAACATTAGTCATAAAGAACTCACATACTTATTGCAAAAATCTACAAGTCATCAAAACCAAGCACTACGCGCATGCTCCTAGGGGGATAGATTGGTAGGAAAAGACCATCGCTCATCCCCGACCGCCACTCATAAGGAAAGCAATCAAAGAACACCTCATGCTTCAAATTTGTCGCACAACGTTTACCATACGTGCATGCTACGGGACTTGCCAACTTCAACACAAATATTTCTCAATTCCACAATTACTCAACTAACACAACTCTAATATTACCACCTTTATATCTCAAAACAACTATCAAGAATCAAACTTCTCATAACATTTAATGCACTCTATATGAAAGTTTTTATTATACCCATCTTGGATGCATATCATATTAGGACTAATTTCATAACCAAAGCAAATTACCATGCTGTTCTAAAAGACTCTCAAAATAATATAAGTGAAGCACGAGAGATCAATAATTTCTATAAAATAAAACCACCACCGTGCTCTAAAAAGATATAAGTGAAGCACTAGAGCAAAATTATCTAGCTCAAAAGATATAAGTGAAGCACATAGAGTATTCTAATAAATTATGACTCATGTGTGTCTCTCCAAAAAGGTGTGTACAACAAGTATGATTGTGGTAAACTAAAAATCAAAGTCTCAAATCATACAAGATGCTCCAAGCAAAAAACATACCATGTGGTGAATAAAAATATAGCCTCAAGTAAAGTTACCGATAGATGAAGACGAAAGAGGGGATGCCTTCCGGGGCATCCCCAAGCTTAGGCTCTTGCCACTCCTTGTTCCGAAATCTATCAAATCTTTACCCAAAAACTTCAAAACTTCACAACACAAAACTCAACAGAAAATATCATGAGCTCTGTTAGTATAATAAAAGAAATCACCACGTTAAGGTACTGTAATAAACTCATTATTTATTTATTTTGGTGTTAAACCTACTTTATTCCAACTTCTCTATGGTTCATACCCCCTGATACTAGCCATAGATTCATCAAAATAAGCAAACAACACACGAAAAACAGAATTTGTCAAAAACAGAACAGTCTGTAGTAATCTGTAAGTTTTGAATACTTGTAACTCCAAAAATCCTGAGAAATTAGGACATCTTAAATAATTTGTATATTGATCTACTATAGTTGGAATCAGTATTTTATCGCTCTCTGGTTAAAATGAAAATTATTCTCGTGAGCGCATACTTTCTGGGTTTTTTCAGCAAGATCAAATACCAATCATCCAAGAAGATCCTAAAGGCTTTACTTGGCACAAACACTAATTAAAACATAAAAAACACAATCATAAAAGAGGATAGATCATTTATTTATTAGTAAACAGGAACAAAAAGCAAGGAACAAAAATAAAATTGGGTTGCCTCCCAACAAGCGCTATCATTTAACGCCCCTCGCTAGGCATAAAAGCAAGAATAGATCTAGGTAATGTCATCTTTGGTATGCAATCCATATGTGGCTCCCATAATAGATTCGTAAGGTAATTTAATTTTCTTTCTAGGAAAGTGTTCCATGCCTTTCCTTAACAGGAATTGGAATATAATATTTCCTTCTTTCATGTTAATAATTGCACCAATCGTTCTAAGGAAGGTCTACCAAGAATAATAGGACATGTAGGATTGAAATCTGTATCAAGAACAATGAAATCTACGGGCACATAATTCCTATTTTTAACAATAAGAACATCATTAATCCTTCCCATAGGTTTCTTAATGGTGGATTCCGCGCGCTGCAAATTGAAAGAAGAATCATCAAATTCACGGAAACCTAACACATCACACAAAGTTTTTGGAATTTTGGAAACACTAGCGCCCAAATCACATAAAGCATAGCATTCATGATATTTAATCTTAATTTTAATAGTAGGTTCCCACTCATCATAAAGTTTTCTAGGAATAGAAACTTCTAGTGCAAGCTTTTCTTTATGGGATTGCATTACAGCATCAACGATATGTTTAGTAAAAGCTTTGTTTTGATCATAAGCATGAGGAGAATTTAGCACAGATTGCAACAAGGAAATACAATCTATCAAAGAGCAATTATCATAATTAAATTCCTTGAAATCCAAAATAGTGGGTTCATTGCTATGTAAAGTTTTGACCTCTTCAATCCCACTTTTACCAATTTTTGCATCAAGATCTAAAAACTCCGAATCATTGAGACACCTATTAACTAAAGTTGACTCATCTCCAGTCCCATCTTTATAAAGATTCATATTGGCAAACAAAGATTTAATAGGAGAGACACCAATCACTTTTAGATCTTCATCATTATTATCATGAAAACTAGAAGAACACGCCTTCACAAAACAATCTTTTTTAGCATGCATCCTAGCGGTTCTTTCTTTGCACTCATCAATGGAAGTTCTCATGGATTTGAGAGACTCATTGATATCATGCTTAGGTGGAATAGATCTAAGTTTCAAAGAATCAACATCAAGAGAAATTCTATCCACGTTCCTAGCCAACTCATCAATATTAAGCAATTTTTCTTCAAGCAAAGCATTGAAATTATTTTGTGAATTCATAAATTCTTTAACACTAGTCTCAAAATCAGAGGGCGTCTTATTAAAATTTCCATAAGAATTGTTGTAGGAATTACCATAATTATTAGAGGAATTACTAGGAAACGGCCTAGAATTAAAATTTCCTCTATACACGTTGTTACCAAAATTGTTCCTACCAACCAAATTCACATCCATAGATTCATTATTATTCTCAATAAAAGTGGACAAAGGAATATCATTAGGATCAGAAGAAACACTCTTATTAGCAAACAATTTCATAAGTTCATCCATCTTTCCACTCAAAACATTAATATCTTCTACCGCATGAACTTTTTTATTAGTAGATCTTTCGTTGTGCCATTGAGAATAATTAACCATAATATTATCTAGGAGTTTAGTAGCTTCTCCTAAAGTGATTTCCATAAAAGTGCCTCCTGCGGCCGAATCTAAAAGATTTCTAGAAGCAAAATTCAATCCCGCATATTTTTTTGCATAATCATCCATAAATTCAAACCATGCTTAGGGAAATTACATATCATTAATTTCATCCTCTCCCAAGCTTGTGCAACATGCTCATGATCAAGTTGCTTAAAATTCATAATATCATTTCGAAGAGAGACGATCTTAGTGGGAGGAAAATACTTAGAGATAAAAGCATCTTTGCACTTATTCCATGAATCAATACTATTTTTAGGCAAAGAAGAGAACCAAGTTTTAGCACGATCTCTAAGCGAAAACGGAAATAGCTTCAATTTAACAATATCATCCACATCTTTCTTTTTTTGCATATCACATAAATCAACAAAGCTCTTTAGATGGGTAGCGGCATCTTCACTAGGAAGGCCAGCAAATTGATCTTTCATGACAAGATTCAGCAAAGTAGTATTAATTTCACAAGATTCAGCATCGGAAAGAGTAGAAATCAAAGTGCTAATAAAATAATTATTGTTGGTATTGGAAAAGTCACATAATTTAGTATTATCTTGAGCCATCGTGACAAACAATCAATCCAACAAACAGTCACACAAGAGGCAAACAAAAGAAGGTGAACGGAAAAAGGGCAAACAGAAAAGAGGTGAATAAAATGGTAAGGGTGAAGTGAGGGAGAGGAAAACGAGAGGCAAATGGCAAATAATGTAATGTGAGGGCTAAGAGTTTGTGATGGGTACTTGGTATGTCTTGACTTGGCGTAGATCTCCCCGGCAACGGCGCCGGAAATCCTTCTTGCTACCTCTTCAGCATGCGTTGGTTTTCCCTTGAAGAGGAAATGGTGATGCAGCAAAGTAGTGTAAGTATTTCCCTTAGTTTTTGAGAACCAAGGTATCAATCCAGTAGGAGACTACATGCAAGTCAGCTAGTACCTGCACAAACAAACAAGAACCTCGCGACCAACGTGATAAAGGGGTTGTCAATCCCTTCACAGTCACTTACAAAAGTGAGATCTGATAGAGATAATAAGATAAATATTTTTGGTATTTTTGTTGTATAGATTGAAAAGTAAAGATTTCAAAATAAATAGTAAACTAGAATTGTAGATCGGAAACTTATATGATGTAAAGTAGACCCAGAGGCCATAGGTTTCACTAGTGGCTTCTCTCAAGATAGCATATATTACGGTGGGTGACCAAATTACTGCCGAGCAATTGATAAAAAAGCGCATAGTTATGATGATATCTAGGCATGATCATGAACATAGGCATCACGTCCGTGTCAAGTAGTCCGAAACAATTCTGCATCTACTACTATTACTCCACACATCGACCGCTATCCAGCATTCATCTAGAGTATTAAGTTCAAAAGAACAGAGGAACGCATTAGGCAAGATGACATGATGTAGAGGGATAAACTCAAGCAATATGATATAAACCCCACCTTTTTATCCTTGATGGAAACAATACAATATGTGTCGGTTCCCTTTCTGTCACTGGGATCGAGCACTGCAAGATTGAACCCAAAGCTAAGCACTTCTCCCATTGCAAGAAAGATCAATCTAGTAGGCCAAACCAAAATGATAATTCGAAGAGACTTGCAAAGGTATCAAATCATGCATATAAGAATTCCAGAAGAATCAAATATTGTTCATAGATAATATTAATCATAAACCCACAATTCATCGGATCTCGACAAACACACCACAAAAAGAATTACATCGAATAGATCTCCAAGAACATCGAGGAGAACTTTGTATTGAGATCCAAAGAGAGAGAAGTAGCCATCTAGCTACTAACTATGGACCCGAAAGTCTGTGGTAAACTACTCACACATCTTAGAGAGGCTATGGTGTTGATGTAGAAGCCCTCCGTGATCGAATCCCCCTCCTACAGATCACCAGAACAGGTCCCCATATGGGATCTCACGGGTACAGAAGGTTGCAGCGGTGGAAAAGTGGTTTCGTGGCTCCCCTCGATGTTTTCAGGGTATAAGAGTATATATAGGCGAAATAAGTAGGTCGGTGGAGCTGCGAGGGGCCCACGAGGGTGGGGGCGTGCCTGGCCCCCCTGGGCGAGCCGCCCTACCTCGTGGCCACCTCGCTGCTTCCTTGACGTCCACTCCAAGTCTCCTGGATTGCGTTTGTTCCAAAAAAGATCCTCGCGAAGGTTTCATTCCGTTTGCATTCCATTTGATATTCCATTTCTGCTAAACACTAAAATAGGCAAAAAAAACCAGTAATTTGCACCAGGCCTTCAGTTAATAGGTTAGTCCCAAAATAAAAGTGCATAATAAAGCCCATAAACATCCAAAACAGATAATATAATAGCATGGAACAATCAAAAATTATAGATACATTGGAGACGTATCAGTCCACCACAAGGATGCCGTCGCCACAACATCCTTGGTTGAACAGACTGGTTTCCAAATCCATCGCCAACCATAGGACCAATCGCCTCGTTGGGGAAATATTTAAGCGTCGCCAATGCCGCGGCCGAAGTCAAGACGATGAACGACCAAAAAGCCTAAGGTACCAGGGAGTAAAACTAAAGCTACACGATCCACACGGATGGATCCGGCGCCCCCACCCCCTTGTAACGCCCACGATGCGGCTATAGCTCCCATGCGTCAAGGCACGACTTAGAGACATAACCGCATAGTGGTTTTGTCGCAAGAAGGGTCATCTTCACAAACATCCCATGTAATGAACAAGACAGGGATAAAGAGAGTTGGTTTACACTCGCCACGTCACACAATACATAAATAATTCATACATCATCCAAAATACACTCATAGTCCGACTACGGACAACCAAAAGAAAAAGAAGATAACCCAACTGCTAGATCCCCGATCGTCCCAACTGGGCTCCACTACTGATCATCAGGAAACGACACATAGTAACGACCAAGGTCCTCGTCGAACAACCACTTGAGTTTGGTAGCATCACCTGCACTGGTATCATCGGCACTTGCAACTGTTTTGGAAGTATCCATGAGTCACGAGGACTCAGCAATCTCACACCCGCGAGATCAAGACTATTTAAGCTTATGGGTAGGATAAGGTAATGAGGTGGATTTGCAGCAAGCACTGAGCAAATATGGTGGCTAAACATACGCAAATAAGAGTAAGATGAGAAGCTACGCAGCGGTCGTGAAGCTAGAAGTGATCAAGAAGTGATCCTGAAACTACTTACATTCAAACATAACCCAAACTGTGTTCACTTCCCAGACTCCGCCGAAAAGAGACCATCACGGCTACACACGTGGTTGATTCATTTTAATTAAGTCAAGTGTCAAGTTCTCTACAACCGGATATTAACAAATTCCCATCCGCCACATAACCGTGTGCACGGCTCTCGAAAATTTATACCCTGCAGGGGTGTCCCGACTTAGCCCATCACAAGCTCTCACGATCAACGAAGGATATTCCTTCTCCTGGAAAGACCCGATCAGTCTCGGAATCCTAGTTACAAGACATTTCAACAATGGTAAAACAAGACCAGCAAGACCGCCCGATGTGCCGACAAATCCCAATAGGAGTCACACGTATCTCGTTCTCAGGGTACATCGGATGGAACAAGCTACGAGTAAAACCAACCCTCAAGTTTCCCTGAGGTGGCCCCGCAAGCTGCCCGTTTCGGACCAACACTCAGAGGAGCACTGGCCCGGGGGCTAAAATAAAGATGACCCTCGGGTCTGCAGAACCCAAGGGAAAATTATAGGTTGTTAGGCAAATGTAAAATCAAGGTTGGGCCTTGCTAGAGGAGTTTTATTCAAGGCGAACTGTCAAGGGGGTCCCATAACCCCAACCGCGTAAGGAACGCAAAATCAAGGAACATAACACCGGTATGACGGAAACTAGGGCGGAAAGAGTGGAACAAAACACCAGGCATAAGGCCGAGCCTTCCACCCTTTACCAAGTATATAGATGCATTAATTAAATAAGAGATATTGTGATATCCCAACATATCCATGTTCCAACATGGAAGAACCTGCAAGGCACATGCAACTAGCATAAGAGGGGCTGAGCAAAAGCGGTAACTTAGCCAAACAACGGTTTGCTAGGAAGGTGGGTTAGAGGCTTGACATGGAAATATGGTATGCATGGTATAACAAGTGGTAGGTAGCGTGAGATAGCGATAGAGCGAACAACTAGCAAGCAAAGATAGAAGTGGTATCGAGGGTAGTGGTCATCTTGCCTGCAATGTACTCAGAGTTGTCGAAAGCTTGCTCCTCGTTAGCATACTCAACAGGTTCCTCGTTCACGAACTCGTCTCCCGGCTCTATCCAAAGCAAGAACACAAGCAACAGAAAAACAATCAGTCATGGTGCAATGCACAAGCAACATGATGCAATACATGTCATGGAATGCAAGATATGATATGCAATGCATATGGGTACTCCGGAAGGAAAAGTATGATCAACACATCAACTTGTCAAAACAAGTATTCCACTGGAAAGATGAGGTGATTTCGGTCGAAATCGATGTAAGGATCACCGGAAACGGATGCACGTTTTGCAAATGACAAGCAAAACAAGGATGATGCAAATCTGCGATTAACAACACCATAGCACTTAGTATGCAACAAGAAACTATGCTACAACACTCCAACATAGCAGATAAGCATATGACCATAAAGTACACATGAAGCTCTACAAATCATGAACAATAAGCTCCTGCTTCTCACTAGAACAAGCTCAAAATAGCTTGGCAAAAATGCAAATGACATGAGCTTCATAGACATGTCAAAACAGCATCGGGAAGCAATGTTTAGAGCAAGCAAAAAACATGCTACAGGAACATATCATGCAAACAAAGGCATGGCATGCTAGTACTAAACTCATAGAACAAATATCCCTTACTGATCATAACCCAAAGAGGCATGGAAAATAATGTGGCACCCATGCAAACATGGCAAGTTATATGAACTGTTTCAGACTTGCTAGAAAAACAGAGCATGGCAGGAACATATTCATGATAGCAACTTTGCAAGCTCAATTCACTCATCACAAGGAATTTCATAGCATGGCAAGGTAACCAACATGAAGTAGACATGTTCAAGAATCTAAGCATGGCAAGATCAAGTTTATAGGGTACATGCATCACTAGCAACACCCATGGCAAAGTTGAATAACATGTTAACAATCTGCCAGGAACAATATTTAGCAAAAAAGTGGAGCAAGGAAATGACACGTTGGAGTACTCCATAATTGCAACCAGAGGTATGAATGGATAGAGCAGTACCACATCTACAAAACATGCTTACTGCACTATCTCAAAATATGCATGGATCTCATGGTAGCAACAAGTTTACATGACATCAAAACATAACAGGAAAATGACTTAGCAAAATGGAAGTGTCTGAAATCAGCAACATTATGGAGCCTACTTTGCATGCTTGTCCTAGTCACCACATAGATCAAAAATACAAGGCTTGCACCACTATGAAGATGGCATGATGGAACCCATAAAACATGTAGACATCATACTCATAAGATGCACACACAAAATGCAACGAAAATGACAAATCATCAAGTTCTGTTAAGAACCAGCAGTTAACATTTTATTGCACTATTGCAATGATGATAATAGCATCAATATGGACAGTAACATGCATGCAAATGCCACTAACATGAAGAGCATCACAAGACGAACATTTCGACATATCATAGGCATGCATCGAAGCCATGGACATGGAGATATGGCATGACGAACATGGGCACATGACATGATGAAACTGAGGACTTGGCCAAATTTCCAGGAAAGAACCCGAGTGAGCGACTTAACACTAAACTACGCCGGGGCGAAGAATAGCAGGAGGGTGCTCACCTTGGCCCGTGGGCCGTTAGTGGGATAATGCGGGCCGGGGAAGATGGGCTGATGCTGGGCCGGCGGGAGGCCGTGGCCCACGTGAACGACGCAGGGGAGTTCGAGGCGCTGCCGGCGTCCTCGTTCTCGAGCGAGCGGAAGCCATGGCAGCGATGGCGATCAACGGCGATGAAGCACGGCGGCGGTGGAGACAGGGACGGCCGGGACGCCGGATCCGGGCGCTGGTGGCGCGGGGGCGCCTAATCTGGTGAGGAGGGGCGGCGGAGGTGGAGGTCGCCGGAGCTGCGCGGTTCCGGCGAGCTGCGAGGCGAGGTGCGCGGATCTCGTGGCGGGGCGACAGAGCAGCAGCGGCGGAGGTGTGCCGACGAGGGGCGGCGGACGGGACGAGGAAGTGGGAGGAGCGGGCTCCCGTACGGGCGGCGGCGCTCGCACGCGGGCTCGGAAGGGCCCGATCTGGGCTGGAAGGGCCGCGGCGGAGTGGAGGGGCTGCGGGCGACGTGGCATGCGGCGGTTGGAGGAGAGCGACGGCGGGGTGACATGTCGGCTTGTGGTTGGTCGGGCGACGTGGTCGGCGGACATGTCCGGCGGCGGGATTTTCGTCCGGCAACGCGAAGGAGGTGGTAGACTAGGGTTTCATCCGCGAAAAATGAGGAGGGGGGAAAATATATAGATAGTGGGAGCTAGGAGTGTCCAAATGAGATGCGGTTTTCGTCCACACGATCGTGATCCAACGGCGGAGAGCATGGAGAGTGTTTAGATGGGTTAGTGGGCTGTTTTGGAGGGGTGTTGGGCTGCAACACAAGAGGGGCTTTTACGGTTACCCGGTTAACCATTGGGGCATCAAACGACCTTCAAATAGAACAATATTTGACAGGTGGCCTACTAGTGATGTACCAAGGCCACATGACAAATCTAGACCCATTCCGAGAATGTTTTTTCCCGTTCACGAAACGAGGTTTGAGGGGTGCAATGGGTGCATGAGGGAGTGCCGGATTGCGAAACGGACAACGGGGCAAATGAGATGCACATGATGACATGATATGAAATGCATGACATGAACAAAAATGCAAAACAAAGACAAAAACCCAACCACGAAGGAAATACCATATCACAAAGCTGAAAATGGCAAGAGTAGGAGTTACAAATATGGAAAGTTACATCCGCGGTGTTACAACACTCCACCACTAGAAGAGGATCTCGTCCTGAGATCTAGGATGGCACCAGAGAGAAGCATAAAAGGAAGAGGAGAGGTAAACTAAGTTTCTTCTTGTACAGAGTGAAACCAATGAACCTTGAGAGGTTAAACAATTTCGAGAAAAGAATACAACGGAGATGAACGAAGTTGAAAACACTCCGTTAGAAAAGAGGAACATGGGACACACTACTAGGAAAAGGGCTATAGATAATATGGACACTAATGACGCACCAGACATGTGGTGCGCCACTACTATATAGCAGTGGCACACCATTTGTTGGTGCGCCATTAGTGTGACACTAATGGCGCACCACTCCCATGGTGCGCCACTGCTAACATATTTTTTTCCAAAAATACTAATAGCGCACCAGGGTACAGTGCGCCATTACTAGTTTTAACTAGTAATGGCGCACCACTCACCACGTGCGCCACTACTATCATTTTTTTTCTGTTCTAGCTAGTGTCCTCGTGAATATTTATTTATATTTATTATGGTATTGAATTTCTAATTCACAAAAAGTATTGAATTTTTAAATATTTTTTGAACTCATGAATATTTTTAAATTTAATTCATGGGCACTTTTGAATTCATGAATATTTTTTCAAATTTGATGATATTTTTTCATTTTAAATATGAAAAATATTGAATATTCATGAGGACACTCGATCTCGATCCCCCTCCATCTCCATCGCTATCCCCCCTCGCCAAATCCCCCTCGTCGCCGAGCACCCCCCGCACCCTCCCCCGCTCCGCCGCCACCGACGACCCCCCGTACCCTCCCCCACTCCACCGCCGCCGACGATCCCTCGTGCCATCCCCCGCTCCACCGCCGCCGACGACCCCCCGCACCTCCCTTGTCAAGCGAGACCTAGGGTTCAAGACACCGCTGCCGGCCCTCCGCTAGGCAACAAAAAATCCTAAAAAAATTACTAATGGCGCACTGCTAGGGGTGCGCCATTGCTATCCAAAAAAAAGATTACTAATGGCGCACCTCTAGGGGATGCGCCATTGCTATCCAAAAAAAGATTACTAATGGCGCACCGCCAGGAGGTGCGCCATTGCTATCAATTTTTTTTACTAATGGCGCACCGCTAGGTGGTGCGCCATTGCTAACCCTCCCCCCGCACTAAAATCCTCAGTCCCCTTTCTATCTTCCCCATTGCTAACCCGTACTGCGCCGCTGCCCCGCGCCCCCGCACCCGACGACCCCCGTGCCCGCTCCGCCGCCGGAGCACTAGGAGGAGGAGGCCCGTGTCCACCAGGAGGAGGAGGCCCGCCTGAGCACGTCTTCTTCCTCTGAGCTGTCCGTCGCCCGTGCAACCTCGCCGTCGCCGTCCGTCGCCCGTGCAACCTCGCCGCCGCCGTCCATCGCCCGTTCAACCTCGCCGCCGTCCGTCACTACCCGGCCCCTGCGCAGGTGCCCCTCCCCTCTCCTCTTACCCTTCTTTTCAAGTTCATAAAAAATAAATACAAGATCGTCTTTTTGTAGGAAAACATGGATGCATCCATGATTTTAAATGCTAGTAGACTTGTAGTCTTGGTGACATCTGTTATGAATTGATGAATGTTTCAATAGTTCAGGATTTCTCATGACAAACGCATGTTTTTCACCGCCTTTATTGCTTGACAACAACATAGATCATCAGCACAACAAAGTTCTGTGCCATAATATGTTTACAAAAAATTCAAAATATATGTACAAAGTAATCACAATCGTGCATCAATGCACAACAATCCTATTATGGCTTCTATAGACTTGGTATAGTGTGAAAAATTAAATTCATTTTGATATTTGAATTGATCATGGCTAGCTCTTTAAGATAAGTCCAATGAGCAATATATTTCAAATTGTGGAGCAAAGATAGGACTGAGCATGTTGGTCAAGTGAAACCTCATTAATTAAATTACATTCATTGGTAGGTTCTTTGCTTTTTGTTAACAAAGAGATGATTTTTTTATGTTTTGAGACAGATGGTCATCATGTAGGAACATATTATGTACCAACTAAAAAGGTTTGAGTTCTTTTGTACAACTTTGCCACATTGTCACAAGTCATAGACATACTCACGAGTGCACGCGCTAAATATCTCTCATGCTGATATTGTAGGAGTAAAATCCATGCCCTGTTAACAATGTATTACAAGAATTGTTTTCTTTTGTGTGTTTCCCTAAAATATTGTGTTATAATAGAACTGTTCCTAGATGTGGTCATGGCAGATAAATTTGTCATCAGTTTGTAGGTTGTCGAATCAGCAACTCGTAGTTGAATTGATTAGAGTTGGCCCCAAGGACGCTACTCGTAGTTAAAACTTGTACAATGCTACCTGAATTTCACTGGGATATCAGATTCAAATTGGATGAAACTGTTTCTGCTGTTGCTTGCCACAAGTTCTGTTTGTAGTACCGCTTGGCACATTGTGGTGCTAGTTTGCTGGGTTTTGTCTCCGACTATCGTGTCGTGATGATTTTGCAGGTACCCCGAGAGGCCCTTGAGTTTGCCGGAATGTCGATTAACTTCCGTTCCGGCAAATTCGGGTACTCCATAATGTCCTATTTTCAGCAAAGGTCATGCTGAAATTTTCCATGAATTTTAGCATGACTTTGCTAAAAATAGGACATATGGGGTACTTGCGACTAATGCATGGGCCGGGGTATCTTAGTACTTAATTAAGTAGGATCAACTGCCTCTTGTGTTATACATATAGAAGTGTGATATCAACTCATAGTTACTACTAATGTCAGTTGCTCGTCATCGATAAACCCTAATCTGGTAGGATGACCTACTAAAAAATCACATACCACACATTCTATTTGGATGGCCCTGCTAACCCTTGACCATAAATACTTGAGATGGATGTAGCAGGCTTAAAGAAAGAAATGTTTGTAGGCCAACACCACACTGTGGACTATCTTATTAGACCCAACACAAGAGTTGATGTAGTTTTGAATTATGAACGTAGCAAATGTCATCATCGGACGACGAAAGTCTCCCGGGGGAGTGTGGCTGGTGCCACGACGATCGAGGTCTGTGCGATAGGCCTCACCTGGACGATGATCAGCGCTTCAGCATTAAGCTCGAGGAGACCTTCGAAGTTGAAACGGTACACAACAACGACAAGTGTTATTTTCATAATTAAGCATGACTTCAACTATTTCAATGTGTAATTTTCATCTTTTACAATTCGAGTATAGCTTATCCCATGCCATGAAAGACGCTATGTCTTGGAGAGGATGGATTTTGAAGACCATGAAAATTCTAAAACAAAGAAAATTCACCTAAGGACTCATCACGATGTGGATTTTGAAGTAAATATGTATAATTCTGGGAGCGTAACCCATTTTGGTTGCAAAAATTGGGAAGCATTTTGCAAGATGTATGGTTTTGATGAGGGTATGCTTGTCACCATGGATCTTGGTGATCCTAACATCGACCAAGACAATATGGACATTTGGGTCATTGTTGATACGCCTCCAGTTCTACCGCTATGTGAGTTTCTCAAACATAGTTAATTATTAACTAATTTATATTGTTCATTTCAAAATAGTTGACAGCTTATTTCCATTGACAGCTTATGTTCATTCTTCAAAGAATGTGCGGGAGATGGTAGACAAAACCCACTACACCGATCGCTCCGAATTAACTTACAAGGAGAAAAATCATCTGGTCGGATTTTGTACTGACATTGAGAATTACAATATCTACAATCAAACTCCTCAACATTATGGTCAATACGTGCCACTAGTGCATGTGTTGAACTACAGTAATGTAACATCCCAAATTTTCAATTTGGAATGTTATACATAGGTCATTCATGCATATCATATTTTATTGCATTTTCGTTCTGCAATCCCCGAGATCCTAAGCAACTCAAGGACCCTCGGAGAGAGTTGGGGATTTCCCGTTTTTCATATTTGATTTTTATCAAATAATGAAACGAGGATTTTTTTTATTTTAATAATTTTTCTCTCCGAAAAATATTTCACATTAAAAAAATATGAGAGGAGATAATATGACTTCTCCAAAATAATTGAAATATTGGAGGAAAAATATTAACATCATTTTCTTGATTTTATATGATTTTTTATTTGGATTTTATTTGCATTAGAAAAATTGCACGTTTTCAAAAATTGCATTTTAGGGCCAAGAAAATGTTCATCTCGTCCTAAATATTTTATTTAGGCGGTGAAATTTTTTTTGGCATGTTTAGATTTTTATTTTATTTTCTAGGATTTTATTTCTGTCGGCGAAATTGTTTTAAAAAAAGAGGTTCCGCCGGTTGGGCCGAAACCCAGCCAGGCCGCCGGCCCAACCGCCCGCGCCACCGCCTCCCCGTCGCGCGCACCGCCGCCGCCGACTCGGACGAGGAGTCTGAGCCGGACTACGCCGCCCCGCCTTGGCCACTCCCCCAAGTCGCCGCCCCCCTCTTTATATACCCCGCCGCCCCGAGCCACCCACCACCACCGCCGCAGCCCCGTCGCCGAGCCGCTGCCGCCCGCGCCCCGCCACCGCCGCCGCTTGCCGCGCCGCCGACACCCCACAAGCCACCGCCCAGCCGCCCAACCCCGCCTCGCCGAAGCCCCTCGCCGGAGGTACCGCGTCGGATCTAAGCCGCCGTTTTTTTCAAAAAACCGTTCGGTTTTTTAGAAACCCTAGTTCGTTTTTTTAGATCGGTTCGCCGGTTTTTCTCGGTTCTTCTAAATATCTGACGTTCATCCGTACATTCGTTTTAGCGAATGGTTTTCGCCCATTAGTTACATTACAGTTAACGAACGCTCGTTCGTTAGTCTGTTCGTCAGTTTTCTTTTTATCAGATTTATCTGCGATTATTTTTGACCGTGATTTCTGATCCGATTTTAGTTTCTACTTATATTTTCGCTCGTTAGTCGGAATCAGGCGATTCAAGCGCCTAGATCTTCGTCTCGAGACCCTCTTTCTGTTTAATCAACTTAAACAAGATTTTGATACTGTAAAATTTGACCTTGGTTCAGATTAGTAAAAGGATCTTGTTTCTTTCACCGTTTGAGTTTCGTTGCTCCATTTGATTTGATTCTTTTTGCAAACCGGAGTTCTTAAGTTGAACTTTCTAGTCAACCTCTCTTATTTGAGTTTTGCTTGTGCATCTTCACTTGTTGCTTATGTATGTTATTATTTGTTGCGATAGAATTCCCGGAGTGCGAAGCGTGTTACTACGAGTCCCTAGGATTCGCGGATCATCAGCAAGGCAAGTAACACTTTGATCATATCCCTTTTATACCCAGTTTTTATGCATTAGTTTCACCCTCAAACATTGCATGAGTAGGATTGATAACATGTGGGTATTGGGAAGTAGTTGATGACGCAGGAACCTATTGCCCTGCATTCAAACCCTTGGGAGTTACTTCTATGCGTTGCTTATATTATTTTGCTATGCTCGTAGATGTGGTTTGGGTTTGAGTGAAATCCATGACAGATGTGAGATTGTTAATTAATGGTTCAACTTAAGGTGGCAACTTAAATTAACATCTGGGTGGATTGAGGCACCTGGGGAACCCAGTGTTGTCTATTTTTTTGGAAATCCCGGCGTACCCGTGTGATCTTCCTATGGACCGCCACTCAGGCTCAAAGGGAACTGGGATGATTCATGCTAGAAACTTCCGCGTGCAGCCACAAGCTATTATGGGCTCTAGCATAGTTGAGTAAGTTACGTGAAGCTCTCGAAGAGGTGGATCAGCAGGTAGTGATTTTTGTAGGTTCGGTATGGTCTGCCCGGAGTAGAGAGTTAGTGTTTCTGAAACACCTTGTAGTGCGAGAAATACAACGGAGGTGATCGAGTCTTGTGGGGAAAAGTACGTAAACCTCTGCAGAGTGTACAATCTAATCATGGTTAGCCGTGTTCCCGGTTATGGACAATTTTGAGTATCTAGTACTTGGGTTATCACATGTATCTCATCACTCTTAATTAATATTGTTGGATTGTTAACTACTTTAATTTGGGATTGAGTTGGGGGTACCTTCTCAATATTGTTCAACCACCATGATAGTTAAATTAAAATCTATTCCTTTGTTGTAGGGAAAAATTGGCTTTTCGCAAACCTATAACCATAGAGCTTTCCACCAGCCAAATATGCATATAGATATTGCATTACTATGTTCATGCTCTACTGTGTTATATTGCCAGTATATTCCATGTGCTGACCCGTTTTCGGGCTGCAACGTATTATGTTGCAGGCTTTTCAGACGAGGGGTAAGGTTTGTTAAGTCGTTGTCGTGCAGCTCAGCTATGCCGTTGGAGTTGATGGACTCACTTTATCTTCCAAGCCTTCCGCTGTTATCATATTAGATGGCCTTAAGCCATATTATTGTAATAAGTTCTCTTTTGAGATATTCGATGTAATAAGTGTGTGATTGCTACTCTGTTATAAATCCTCGGGTACTGTGTGTGTCAGCATTATTCATCCAGGGATGACACTGAAGCACAGAGACTTGACCGTTTGAGGTCGGGTCGCTACAAGATGGTATCAGAGCACACACTGAGTGTAGGACACGACCACTAAGATAAACCATAGGTCACACTTCTCTACTCATTTTTGACTCCTCTCCATTTTCTACTCTTTAGGATGATGGAGATGAAGAACAAGTTTGCACAACCGCACGAAGACACACCTTTTGGATGCCACTTGAAGGAAGTCACTAGGTACTTGAACATTGGAATACCAAGCTTCACCGGGACGCACAACGCCACCTTACCAGAAGAGGAGCGCTGGATGATTCAAGTACAAGTTCCAGGAAGGACATTTTCGCCAACCTCTAAACCCATAGAATTTTCTTTTGAAGCACCCACCTGGAGTCTAGGCAAGAGCATGGCAGCCCACATTACCATGGGACGCATTGGAGAGGTCTACAACAGGGAACTCAAGGACACTATCTACCAAATATATGGGCGCCGAGACGAGCAATGGGAAGTAATCAGCACCAAGAAGGATAGATCCATTGCAGCTTTCATCCAGGAGTTAAACCAGCACATTCGACGTTAGGAGAACCAGATGTGCGCGGACATGATGGACTTGAAGAAGGCGAAGACTAGGATCATCGAGCTAGAGGAAGAACTCAAGTTTACACGCGATGGATATGAGGAGGGAATCAAGACACTACTGGAGAAGAATGACGACCTAGTTAAGAATATCGGAGTATTCATGGGAGGTCCAGCACTGGGAGTAGAAGACGACGATTCCACTTGCCCGGACAACTACATCATCATCGACGACACCGATTCCGATCCTAGTGAGGATGACTTTGAAGACGAAGCTGGAGCAGACATCATGGAGTCTTCCACCGATTAAAATTCCTAGATGACCACCATATATTTTTAGTATTCCCCCATGTATTTAGTAGTAGTTGAGCACTTTTGCGATAGTTCTAGACCGCTTGTATGCACTTGCTTGATTGATTGAGTGAAATGATTGTGTTTGTCTCATATGCATATGGGTAGGGCTTTCTCATTAGACCTTTGGTTCTATTCTGATCTCTTCCATCTAAACCCATCAGATGCCTCCAAGACGTGACACCGGTTTTGCTTTCCCACCGGAGCTCACCCAGTTGATCCAGCAGCAGAATGCCTTGATGCAATTGCTAGTTCAGAACCAGGGCAACAACAACAACAACAACAACAACAACAACAAAAACCCGCCACCAGTGGACAACCTAGCCTGTTTTCTAAGGTTACAGCCGCCGGTGTTTTCCAGTAGCACCGAGCCTATAGTTGCTGATGATTGGCTACGCCGTATTGGAAGGGAGTTGACCACTGCAGGTTTCACAGATGCTGAGAGGGTGCGCTTTCCCGCACACCAATTGGATGGACCAGCAACCTCATGGTGGGAGAATTACACAGCCACTTTTCATGTAGCCAATGTCACTTGGGACCAGTTTCAGCAAGCTTTCTGCATAGCCCATGCCTCAACTAGAGCTATGCAGATGAAGAAGCAGGAGTTCCGCAACTTACGCCAGGGAAACAGTACTGTGGCTCAGTACGTGGATGATTTTAGCAAGTTATCACGCTATGCCCCTGATGATGTGGCCACAGATGCCGCGAAGCAGGAGAAGTTTATGGAAGGGCCGAATGATGAGATGAGCATGCAGTTGATGGTAGCAATCTTCAACAACTACCAGGAGTTGGTAGATAAGGCTCTTATGATTGAAGGGAAGCAGCAGCAGATTGAGAGCCATAAGAGGAAGTACGGACAAGGGAAGTATAACTCAGGAGCTCAGCAGAAGCCTCGCCTAACCCCGAACTTGGGAGGACTTGTTCATAACCATGGAGGTCACAACCACACTGCAGGAGGATCGCATAACCACAATGGTTCTAAGAATGGAAATGGGAACAGAGCTAACAACAACCAGAACCGCTCTAACCCAGCCACACCCGCCAAAAGAGACCTAAGTCAAGTTACTTGCTTTAAGTGAGGGAAGACAGGGCACTATGCCAATGATTGCCCCGAAGGAAGGAATGGAAATGGAAATGGGAGCGCTGGGAAGAAGCCTAATCCATTCAACAAAGGACAAGTGAACCACGTTAACATGGAGGAGGTTGAAGAGCAGCCGGACGCGGTAATAGGTAAGTTTTTGGTTAAGTCATTTACCGCTCTTGTTCTTTTCGATACTGGTGCATCGCATTCATACATATCAAGGGGATTCGTGGATAAGTTTAAACTACCAACCCAAACCCTTAGGACCCCTCTCCTAGTGAGTTCACCCGGAGCAGAGTACATGGCTAGCCGATGGTGCGACCAGATGCCCCTAACCATTGGCACACATGTTTTTCCGTCTGACCTAATTATCTTGGAGTCACAAGGATTGGATGTGATGTTAGGTATGGACTGGATGTCAAAGTATGGAGGAAGTATTGACTGTGCTAGTAAGTCGATTTATCTCACCACCCCGGAGGGAAAAAGGATTAAGTATGTATCTAGGCATGTGCCTAGGAGGAGCCATGTGAATGCCCTCACGGGAGTTGTTCAGGAGGAAGTGCCTGTAGTGAAGGACTACCCGGATGCTTTTCTAGAAGAGTTACCAGGCATGCCACCGGATAGAGACATTGAGTTTTTGATAGAGCTATTGCCAGGTACAGGGCCAATATCCAAGAGACCCTATCGGATGCCCGCAAATGATCTGGAGGAAATTAAGAAACATATCAAGGAGTTATTGGAGAAAGGTTACATTCGAAGAAGTTCGTCACCTTGGGGAGCCCCAGTACTTTTGGTTGAGAAGAAGGATAAATCCCTAAGGATGGTTGTTGATTATCGAGCCTTGAATGAAGTGACGATTAAGAACAAGGATCCACTGCCGATGATCAATGATCTGTTTGATCAGCTGCAAGGAGCTAAAGTGATTTCGAAGATCGATCTACGATTGCGATATCATCAGTTGAAAATTCGAGAGAAGGATATACCAAAGACAGAGTTCACCACGCGGTATGGATTATACGAGTATACATTCATGTCATTTGGACTGACTAACTGATACGTCTCCAACATATCTATAATTTTTGATTGCTCCATGCTATATTATCTACTGTTTTGGACTATATTGGGCTTTATTTGCCACTTTTAATTATTTTGGGGGCTAACCTATTAACCGGAGGCCCAGCCCAGAATTGCTGTCTTTTGCCTATTTCAGTATTTCGAAGAAACGGAATATCAAACGGAGTCCAAATAGAATAAAACCTTCGGGAACATGATTTTCTCACCGAACGTGATCCAGGAGACTTGGACCCTACTCCAAGGAGTCAAAGAGGCGGTGACGAGGGTGGGGGCGCCCCCCCCCTAGGGCGCGCCCCCCTGCCTCATGGGCCCCTCGATGCTCCACCAACGTACTCCTTCCTCCTATATATACCTACGTACCCCCAAACGATCAGATATGGAGCCAAAAACCTAATTCCACCGCCGCAACTTTCTGTATCCACGAGATCCCATCTTGGGGCCTGTTCCGGAGCTCCACCGGAGAGGGCCGTCATCACGGAGGGCTTCTACATCATCATAGCCTCTCCGATGAAGTGTGAGTAGTTTACCTCAGACCTTCGGGTCCATTGTTAGTAGCTAGATGGCTTCTTCTCTCTTTTTGGATATCAATACAAAGTTCTCCCCCTCTCTTGTGGAGATCTATTCGATGTAATCTTCTTTTTGAGGTGTGTTTGTTGAGACCGATGAATTGTGGGTTTATGATCAAGTCTATCTATGAATAATATTTGAATCTTCTCTGAATTCTTTTATGTATGATTGGTTATCTTTGCAAGTCTCTTTGAATTATCCGTTTGGTTTGGCCAACTAGATTGGTAGTTCTTGCCATGGGAGAAGTGCTTAGCTTTGGGCTCGATCTTGCGGTGTCCTTTCCCAGTGACAGAAGGGGCAGCAAGGCACGTATTGCATCGTTGCCATCGAGGATAACAAGATGGGGTTTATTTCATATTTCATGAATTTATCTCTCTATATCATGTCATCTTGCTTAAGGCGTTACTCTATTTTTAACTTAATACTCTAGATGCATGCTGGATAGCGGTCGATGAGTGGAGTAATAGTAGTAGATGCAGAATCGTTTCGGTCTACTTGTCACGGACGTGATGCCTATATACATGATCATGCCGAGATATTCTCATAACTATGCTCAATTCTGTCAATTGCTCAACAGTAATTTGTTCACCCACTGTAGAATACTTATGCTCTTGAGAGAAGCCACTAGTCAAACCTATGGCCCCCGGGTCTATTCTCATCATATCAATCTCCATCACTTTAATCTTGTTTTGCTTTGAATAATATTTAGCCTCTGTTTTGGTTTTGTTTTTGTGTTTAATTAGTGTTTGTGCCAAGTAGAACCGTTGGGAAGACTTGGGGAAAGTCTTGTTGAACTTGCTGTAAAAAACAGAAACTTTAGCGCTCACGAGAACTTCTGTAATTTTTATTTGAAGAGTGATATTTAGTTAATTATTTTTGCAGATGATTAATAGATAAATTCCTCACGTCCAGAAATTTATTTTAGAATTTTTGGGGTTCCAGATCTTGCGCTAGCTACAGATTACTACAGACTGTTCTGTTTTTGACAGATTCTGTTTTTGTGTGTTGTTTGCTTATTTTGATGAATCTATGGTTAGTAAAATATTTTATAATCCATAGAGAAGTTGGAATACAGTAGGTTTAACACCAATATAAATAAATAATGAGTTCATTACAGTACCTTGAAGTGGTCTTTTGTTTTCTTTCGCTAACGGAGCTCACGAGTTTTCTACTTTAAGTTTTGTGTTGTGAAGTTTTCAAGTTTTGGGTGAATTCTTTTGATGGATTATGGAACAAGGAGTGGAAAGAGCCTAAGCTTGGGGATGCCCATTGCACCCCCAAGATAATCCAAGGACACCAAGAAGTCAAAGCTTGGGGATGCCCCGGAAGGCATCCCCTCTTTCGTCCACTTTCATCGGTAATTTACTTGGAGCTATATTTTTATTCACCAACATGATATGTGTTTTGCTTGGAGCGTCTTGTATTATTTGTGTATTTGTGTCTTAGTATTCCACAATCATCCTTGCTGTACACACCTTTTGAGAGAGCCATACATGAATTAAAATTTGATAGAATACTCTATGTGCTTCACTTATATCTTTTGAGCTAAGTAGTTTTGCTCTATGTGCTTCACTTATATCTTTCGAGCGTTATAATTTTGCTCTATGTGCTTCACTTAGATATTTTAGAGCACGGTGGTGGATTTTTTTTAAAGAAACTATTGATCTCTCATGCTTCACTTAAATTATGTTGAGAGTCCCTTAATAGCATGGTAATTTGCTTAATAATAATATGCTTGGTATTCAAGATTTGTGAAAGTTTCTTTTGAGTGTGTTGAATACTAAGAAAAGATTGAAGCATGATAATTGTTTTGAGATATGGAGGTGATAATATTAAAGTCATGCTAGTTGAGTAGTTTTGAATTTAAAGAATACTTGTGTTAAAGTTTGTGATTCCCGTAGCATGCACGTATGGTGAACCGTTATGTGATGAAGTCGGAGCATGATTTATTTATTGATTGTCTTCCTTATGAGTGGCGGTCGGGGACGAGCGATGGTATTTTCCTACCAATCTATCCCCCTGGGAGCATGCGCGTAATACTTTGCTTAGATAACTTCTAGATTTTTGCAATAAGTATATGAGTTCTTTATGACTAATGTTGAGTCCATGGATCATACGCACTCTCACCCTTCCACCTTTGCTAGCCTCTCTAATACTGCGCACCTTTCGCCGGTATCATACACCTACCATATACCTTCCTCAAAACAGCCACCATACCTACATATTATGGCATTTCCATAGCCATTCTGAGATATATTTCCATGCAACTTTCCACCATCTAGTTCATCATGACACATTCATCATTCTCATATTGCTTAGCATGATCATGTAGTTGGCATAGTATTTGTGGCAAAGCCACCATTCATAATTTTTTCATAGTTGTCACTCTTGATTCATTGCATATCCCAGTACACCGCCGGAGGCATCCATATAGAGTCATACTTTGTTTTAGAATCGAGTTGTAATCATTGAGTTGTAAATAAATAAGTGTGATGATCATCATTTAATAGAGCATTGTCCCAAAAAAGAGAGAAAGGCCAAAGAAAAAAAAAGAAGGCCCCAAAAAAGGAGAAAATAAATAAAAAGGGGCAATGCTACTATCCTTTTACCACACTTGTGCTTCAAAGTAGCACCATGATCTTCATAGTAGAGAGTCTCTCATGTTATCACTTTCATATACTAGTGGGAATTTTACATTATAGAACTTGGCTTGTATATTCCAATGATGGGCTTCCTCAAATTGCCCTAGGTCTTCATGAGCAAGCAAGTTAGATGCACACCCACTTAGTTTCTTTTTGAGCTTTCATATACTTATAGCTCTAGTGCATCCATTGCATAGCAATCCCTACTCACTCACATTGATATCTATTGATGGGCATCTCCATAGCCCGTTGATACGCCTAGTTGATGTGAGACTATCTTCCCCTCCTTTTTGTCTTCTCCACAACCACCATTCTATTACACCTATAGTGCTATATCCATGGCTCACGCTCATGTATTGCGTGAAGATTGAAAAAGTTTTGAAAAAGTTAGAGTATGAAACAATTGATTGGCTTGTCATCGGGGTTGTGCATGATTTAAATACTTTGTGTGGTGAAGATAGAGCATAGCCAGACTATATGATTTTGTAGGGATAACTTTCTTTGGCCATGTTATTTTGAGAAGACATAATTGCTTTGTTAGTATGCTTGAAGTATTATTATTTTTATGTCAATATAAACTTTTGTCTTGAATATTTCGAATCTGAATATTCATATCACAGTTAAGAAGATTTGCATTGAAATTATGCCAAGTAGCACTCCGCATCAAAAATTCTCTTTTTATCATTTACCTACTCGACGACGAGCAGGAATTAAGCTTGGGGATGCCTGATACGTCTCCAACGTATCTATAATTTTTGATTGCTCCATGCTATATTATCTACTGTTTTGGACTATATTGGGCTTTATTTTCCACTTTTATATTATTTTTAGGACTAACCTATTAACCAGAGGCCCAGCCCAGAATTGTTGTTTTTTTGCCTATTTCAGTATTTCGAAGAAACGGAATATCAAACGGAGTCCAAACGGAATAAAACCTTCGGGAACATGATTTTCTCACCGAACGTGATCTAGGAGACTTGGACCCTGGTCCAAGGAGTCAAAGAGGCGGTCACAAGGGTGGGCCCCCCCTAGGGCGCGCCCCCTGCCTCGTGGGCCCCTCGATGCTCCACCGACGTACTCCTTCCTCCTATATATACCTACGTACCCCCAAACGATCAGATACGGAGCCAAAAACCTAATTCCACCGCCGCAACTTTCTGTATCCACGAGATCCCATCTTGGGGCCTGTTTCGGAGCTCCGCCAGAGAGGGCCGTCATCATGGAGGGCTTCTACATCATCATAGCCTCTCCGATGAAGTGTGAGTAGTTTACCTCAGACCTTCGGGTCCATAGTTAGTAGCTAGATGGCTTCTTCTCTCTTTTTGGATCTCAATACAAAGTTCTCCCCCTCTCTTGTGGAGATCTATTCGATGTAATCTTCTTTTTGCGGTGTGTTTGTTTAGACCGATGAATTGTGGGTTTATGATCAAGTCTATCTATGAATAATATTTGAATCTTATCTGAATTCTTTTATGTATGATTGGTTATCTTTGCAAGTCTCTTCGAATTATCCGTTTGGTTTGGCCAACTAGATTGGTAGTTCTTGCCATGGGAGAAGTGCTTAGCTTTGGGTTCGATCTTGCGGTGTCCTGTCCCAGTGACAGAAGGGGCAGCAAGGCACGTATTGCATCGTTGCCATCGAGGATAACAAGATGGGGTTTATTTCATCTTGCTTAAGGCGTTACTCTGTTTTTAACTTAATACTCTAGATGCATGCTGGATAGCGGTTGATGAGTGGAGTAATAGTAGTAGATGCAGAATTGTTTCGGTCTACTTGTCACGGACGTGATGCCTATATACATGATCATGCCTAGATATTCTCATAACTATGTTCAATTCTGTCAATTGCTCAACAGTAATTTGTTCACCCACCGTAGAATACTTATGCTCTTGAGAGAAGCAACTAGTGAAACTTATGGCCCCCGGGTCTATTCTCATCATATCAATCTCCATCACTTTAATCTTTTTTTGCTTTTTACTTTGCCTTTACTTTTTACTTTGCATCTTTATACCAAAAATAGTATATCTATCAGATCTCACTCTCGTAAGTGACCGTGAAGGGATTGAAAACCCCTAATCATGTTGGTTGCGAGTAGCTATCGTTTTATTCAGGTACGACGGACTTGAGTGTGGCCTCCTACTGGATTGATACCTTGGTTCTCAAAAACTGAGGGAAATACTTACGCTACTTTGCTGCATCATCCCTTCCTCTTCGGGGAAAACCAACGCAAGCTCAAGAGGTAGCACTAACGCCCCTGCCTATTTTATGAGCATGATGAACAAGGTGTTCATGGAATATTTGGACAAGTTTGTTGTGGTGTTCATTGATTATATTATGGTATACTCAGGGAACACCAGTTGTATGCTAAGTTCAGCAAATGCGAATTTTGGTTGAAGGAAGTCAGATTCCTTGGACATGTTATATCAGGAGAAGGTATAGCAGTAGACCCCAGCAAGGTTCAGTCAGTCACTGAATGGTTGGCACCCACTTCAGTTAGCGAGATCCGCAGTTTCCTTGGACTCGCAGGATACTACCGGAGATTCATTAAGAATTTTTACAAGATTGCGAAGCCAATGACTGAAATATTGGAAAAGGACACTAAGTTTAAATGGACAGATGATTGCGAGGCAAGTTTCCAGGAGTTGAAGAAACGTTTAACTACAGCCCCAGTGCTAACACTGCCAGATATACATAAGGAGTTCCAAGTGTATTGTGACACCTCTCGCTTAGGACTTGGATGTGTGCTTATGCAGGACGGAAGAGTTGTTTCGTATGCCTCACGACAACTAAAACCTCATGAGTTGAACTATGCCACGCATGATTTGGAGCTAGCAGTCGTAGTGCATGCATTGAAGACTTGGAGACATTACCTTATTGGAAACCGTTGTGATGTGTACACGGATCATAAGAGTTTGAAGTACATTTTCACCCAAAAGGAGCTGAACCTTAGGCAGAGGAGATGGTTGGAGCTTATAAAGGATTATGATATGAAGCTACACTATCATCCCGGAAAGGCCAATGTCGTAGCAGACGCTTTGAGCCGGAAGAGTTATGCCAATATCCTTGAAAGTAAGGGATTGTCGAGGGAGTTAGCAGTGGATATCATGGAACTCCGATTGGAGATTGTTCCAAGAGGTTTCGTTGCAACAATGGAGGTTCAGTCTACATTATTGGGCAAGATTCGAGAAGCTCAGAAGGATGACAAAGAGATTTCCGAGATAAAGGAGAAGATGAGCAAAGGAAAGGCCAAAGGTTTTCGTGAGGATGAGCAGGATACCTTATGGTTTGAGGACCGAGTTTATGTGCCCAATAACCTAGAGATCAGGAAGTTAATACTTCAGGAGGCTCATGACTCACCATACTCGATACACCCCGGAAACACCAAGATGTATTTGGATTTGAAGGAACATTTCTGGTGGACTGGTATGAAGAAGGGTATCGCCGAGTATGTAGCCATATGTGATGTTTGTCAAAGAGTAAAGGCAGAGCATCAGAAACCAGCAGGACTGTTACAGCCTATGCCGATACCAGAATGGAAGTGGGATAAACTTGGCATGGATTTTATCACCGGATTGCCCAGAACCAAAGCAGGATATGATTCTATATGGGTAGTAATTGATCGCTTGACCAAAGTGGCTCACTTTATCCTAGTGAAAACCACCTATACAAGTGCGAAGTTGGCCAAGATATATATGTCCAGGATCGTATGTCTGCATGGAGTTCCGAGGACCATCGTATCAGATAGAGGAACACAATTTACTTCAAAGTTTTGGCATCAGTTACACCAGACTTTGGGAACAAGATTGGAGTTCAATACAGCGTTCCACCCGCAGACGGATGGACAGACTGAGAGAGTCAATCAGATTTTGGAGGACATGTTGAGAGCCTGTGTGCTAGATCATGGATCTAGCTGGGATGACAATTTGCCTTACGCAGAGTTCTCGTGCAACAATAGCTACCAATCCAGTTTGAAGATGGCACCGTTTGAAGCTCTGTATGGACGCAGGTGCAGAACGCTGTTGATGTGGGATGAGGTAGGAGACCGGCAGTTGTTTGGACCAGACTTGATCAAGGAATCTGAGGAGAAGGTTAAACTGATTCGTGATAGACTGGAGATTGCTCAGTCCAGGCAGAAGAGTTACGCAGACTCAAAATGCAAGGAGGTAACCTATGAAATTGGAGATAGAGCATATCTGCGAGTATCACCCTTGCGAGGAGTGAAACGTTTTGGAGTTAAGGGAAAGTTAGTCCCGAGATTTGTAGGACCATATTGTGTTTTGGAACGAATGGGAGAAGTCGCCTACAAGTAGGATTACCTGAGGGATTGTCAGGAGTTCACGATGTGTTCCACGTTTCACAGTTGAAGAAGTGTCATGCTGAGATGGCCGATATACCATTAAGAGATATAGTACCCTTGGAGGCAATTCAATTGGACAGTGATTTGACTTATGAGGAGAAGCCAGTTAAGATTCTTGAGTTTGCCAGCCGAGTCACCCGCAGCAAGGTTAGCAAGTTTTCCAAAGTTCAGTGGAGTCACCATACCGAGGATGAAGCCACCTAGGAACGAGAGGATGATATCCGCAAAGACCACCCACACCTATTTTATAGCCAACCCGAATCTCGAGGGCGAGATTCATCTTAAGCTGGGTAGGTTTGTAACATCCTAAATTTTCAATTTGGGATGTTATACATAGGTCATTCATGCATATCATATTTTATTGCATTTTCGTTCTGCAATCCCCGAAATCCTAAGCAACTCAAGGACCCTCGGAGAGAGTTGGGGATTTCCCGGTTTTCATATTTGATTTTTATCAAATAATGAAACGAGGATTTTTTAATTTTAATAATTTTTCTCTCCGAAAAATATTTCATATTAAAAAAATGAGAGGAGATAATATGACTTCTCCAAAATAATAAAATATTGGAGGAAAAAATATTAAAATCATTTTCTTGATTTTATTTGATTTTTATTTGGATTTTATTTGCATTAGAAAAATTGCACGTTTTCAAAAATTGCATTTTAGGGCCAAGAAAATGACCATCTCGTCCTAAATATTTTATTTAGGCGATGAAAATTTGTTTTGGCATTTTTAGATTTTTATTTTATTTTCTAGAATTTTATTTCTATCGGCGAAATTGTTTAATAAAAAGAGGTTCCGTCGACTGGGCAAAAACCCAGCCAGGCCGCCAGCCCAACCGCCCGCGCCACCGCCTCCCCGTCGCGCGCGCCGCCGCCGACTCGGGCGAGGAGTCCGAGCCAGACTCCGCCGCCCCGCCTTGGCCCCTCCCCCAAGTCGCCGCTCCCCCTTTTTATATACCTCGCCGCCCCGAGCCACCCACCACCACCACCGCAGCCCCGCCGCCGAGCCGCCGCCGCCGCTAGCTGCGCCGCCGCGGAGCCCCGCCGCCCCGCCGCCCAACCCCGCCTCGCCGGAGGTACCGCGCCGGATCCGAGCCGCCGGTTTTAAAAAAAATGTTTGGTTTTTTTAGAAACCCTAGTTCGTTTTTTAGATCGGTTCGCCGATTTTTCTCGGTTCTTCTAAATAGCGGACATTCGTCCATACGTTCGTTTTAGCGAATGGTTTTCGCCCGTTAGTTACAGCTAACGAACGCTCGTTCATTAGTCTGTTCGTCAGTTTTCTTTTTATCGAATTTATCTGCAATTATTTTCGATCGTGATTTTTGATCCGATTTTAATTTTTGTTTATCTTTTCGCTCGTTAGTCGGAATGAGGCGATTCAAGCGCCTAGATCTTCGTCTCGAGACCCTCTTTCTGTTTAATCAACTTAAACAAGATTTTGGAACTGTAAAATTTGACCTTAGTTCAGATTAGTAAACGGATCTTGTTTCTTTCACCGTTTGAGTTTCATTGCTCCGTTTGATTTGATTCTTTTTGCAAACCAGAGTTTTTAAGTTGAACTTTCTGGTCAACCTCTCGTATTTGAGTTTTGCTTGTGCATATTTGCTTGTTGCTTATGTATGTTATTGTTTGTTGTGATAGAATTCTCGGAGTGCGAAGCGTGTTACTCCGAGTCCCTAGGATTCGCGGATCGTCAGCAAGGCAAGTAACACTTTGATCATATCCCTTTTATACCCAGTTTTTATGCATTAGTACCCTCAAACATTGCATGAGTAGGATTGATAACATGTGGGTATTGGGAAGTAGTTGATGAGGTAGGAACCTATTCCCCTGCATTCAAACCCTTGGGAGTTACTTCTACGCGTTGGTTATATTATTTTGCTATGCTCGTAGACGTGGTTTTGGTTTCAGTGAAATCCATGACAGATGTGACATTGTTAATTAATGGTTCAACTTAAGGTGGTAACTTAAATTAACATCTGGGTGGATTGAGGCACCTGGGGAACCCAGTGTTGTCTGTTTTTTTGGAAATCCCGGGGTACCCGTGTGATCTTCCTATGGACCGCCACCCAGGCTCAAAGGGAACTGGGATGATTCATGCTAGAAACTTCTGTGTGCAACCACAAGCTATTATGGGCTCTAGCATAGTTGAGTAAGTTATGTGAAGCTCTCGAAGAGGTGGATCAGCAGGTAGTGGGTTTTGTAGGTTCGGTATGGTCTGCCCGGAGTAGAGAGTTAATGTTTTTGAAAGACTGTGTCTCGGTCATCCGTTTCTCAAACACCTTGTAGTGCGAGAAATACAACAGAGGCGATCGAGTCTTGTGGGGAAAAGAGCGCAAACCTCTGCAGAGTGTACAATCTAATCATGGTTAGCCTTGTCCCCGGTTATGGACAATTTTGAGTATCTAGTACTTGGTTTATCACATGTATCTCATCACTCTTAATTAATATTGTTGGGTTGTTAACTACTTTAATTTGGGATTGAGTTGGGGGTACCTTCTCAATATTGTTCAACCACCATGATAATTAAATTAAAATCTGTTTCTTTGTTGTAGGGAAAAATTGGCTTTTCGCAAAACTATGACCATAGACCTTTCCACCAGCCAAATATGCATATAGATATAGCATTACTCTGTTCATGCTCTACCGTGTTATATTGCCAGCATATTCCATGTGCTGACCCGTTTTCGGGCTGCAACATATTATGTTGCAGACTTTTCAGACGAGGGGTAAGGTTCGTTAGGTCGTTGCCGTGCAGCTTAGCTATGCCGTTGGAGTTGATGGACTCACTTTATCTTCCAAGCCTTCCGCTGTTATCATATTAGATGGCCTTAAGCCATATTATTGTAATAAGTTGTCTTTTGAGATATTCGATGTAATAAGTGTGTGATTGCTACCCTGTTATAAATCCTCGGGTATTGTGTGTGTCAGCATTACCGATCCAGGGATGACACTGAAGCACAGAGACTTGAACGTTTGAGGTCGGGTCGCTACAGGTAACTACCATGGAGATACCCTGGTAAGATTTTTTACTATTACGACATCCGTGCATCTTTTGCATACTTCTAAAACTAGTACATCATTGCTAACTATGAAGTTATTACTATGTTTTTCAACAGATAATCCCAGAGAATTGTGTGCCTCATTTGATGTATCACAAAGGTAGCCTTAATGTTTTGAACATACTGCCAGGTCATCCTACGAATCTCAACTGTCCATACTAGATTTCTATAAGAAGTGGAGACATGCTAATCAAAGGATGGAAAAAATGTATGGACAGTCGTAAGGAGGTTCTTGGAAGCAAAAAGAAGCGAAGCACAAGAATTAGAGACATGATGATCTCCATTCTCCATAATGGAGAGTCGGGGTCTATTTTGTTTTATGCTATTTTACCTTAAATAGGGTATTTAGGTCATGTTTAGGCATAGCAGTAGCAGTAGCACGGAGATAAGAGAGGACACATCTCTCAAATATCTCCGAATGCAGCATTACTTTCGACAAACTAGCTACTCGCGGTCTCGAGACTTGTAATGTTCTAACTTTGTTCGGTATTTTAAATTCGGAGACTCATATGGTGAATTGTATTCAAAGACTAATCTTCTATTGTATTTGATAAATCTGTTGTTTCAATGTTGTGCTCTCTATATTCTGTGCAGTAATATGTTTTGTAACCTGTGCAAATATCAGAAAAGAAAAAAATCCCTAATATTCATACTAGTGGCGCACCACTCAGCACTTTAGTGGCGCACTGCAAAAAGCACACTAGTGGCGCATCATCAACTAGTGCGCCATTTGTAAGCCAGAGCACATGGGTAATATGGCCCCCTGGGAGGCATACTAATGGCGCAATGTGGGATATACTAATGGCGCACTGCGTGGTGCGCCATTAGTATACCAGATACTAATGGCGCACCACAGGTGCGCCATTAGTAAAAAATTCTAATGGCATGATGCTAGTGGCGCACCTGTAGTGCGCCATTAGTAGCCAAAACAGGTGCGCCACTAGAAGGCCTTTTCCTAGTAGTGACACGACGAGAACCAAGAGGTTAAGTGACAAGACACCTCCTATCACATTGCGGCCTCACGCACGGTATCCCACAGGTGTCGCCTTACCATGGCCCGGGACCGTTTGCGCCTTTTGGCTCACGTATATGATAGTGTCGCTAGCATCCATATGACAGAGAACCCGGGCCGACATGGCTAGTCGTGAACCCAAAACGGCACTAACCCATGGAGACAGGCATACATGAATCAACTTCAAGCATGTCGGTCAGCAGCGTGTGAATCCGGGCTGTAGCACTGGGCTAACAGGACTCCGGTAAACCAGGCTGTAGCAGGCTAGGCAGGACTCCAGATGTCACCGCGTGACATTTCCCCGAAGGGACAGACACAGGAACAAAGTGAAACACATGCCGGCCAATCAAGTGTCCTGAGCAATAGTGCTGGGCTAGCAGGACTCGGGTGAACCGGGTTGTAGTGGACTACTATGGCTCATGGAAGCACTAGACTACATTTCCCCATAAGAGAGGCTGCCAAGGATAAACAACTAGATTGTCGGATCGCACACATACCAAGCATTTCAATCATACACACAATATGCTCGATATGTGTAAATACAACATGGCATCACAACATAACTCTATGACTCAAGCATTTATTCATTAGGCTCCGAGGAGCGAGATATTACAAACATGGGTCTCATGACCCAACAATCATAGCATACAATTCAAGCACATGCGGAAGCTTAACATGTCTGAGTACAGACATCTATAAATGAAAAAGGCTAAGAAGCCTGACTATCTACCAGATCCTGCCGAGGGCACAAGATCGTAGCTGAGGTATCAAGCTAAACATCGAAGTCCACACGGAACTACTAGCGAGACTGACGTCTCTCTGCAAAACATAAAATAGGCAAACGTGAGTACAAATGTACCCGGCATGACTTATATCAGAAATATCTACATATGCATCGGTATCAATAAAGGGGGTGGTGGAGTTTAACTGCAGCAAGCCAGCTTTGACTCAGTGGCTAACCTAAACTACGACTGCAAGCAACTCTTTGACGTGGCGCACACGAGTCCACATATTCACCATTCAATACACCACTATGGATCCGCTCCCGTCTCCCTACGAGAAGGCGATCCATAGCACTCACGCTTATCTTGCAAGTTTTAGAGTATCCACTTCAAGTTATCTATGAACTGTATAGGCAACCAAGCAGTCCTTTACCGCGGACACGGCTATTCGAATAGATGATGTTAACCCTGCAGGGGTGTACTTCTTCATACACGCTCTCACCACTTACCGCCGTTTACACGACATGTACTCGGCAACCTTCAAGCGAAAGCCCAACGAGGGTGTCGGCCACGGCCTACCTAACACTCAAGTCTCTAGTCCAGGTTTATCTCCTATCCAGGTTCCATCCGCAGGGAGTCCGGCCGAGGTTTCCACATACGGCCCCGAACGATGTGTACAGGGTTCCGAGACACCAAACAGGCGCCCGGCATGCCCGGCCACGGTGTATCTACCGCATTATAGCCCACCCCTGGGGTCAGTGCTACGCACGGCCGCCAACACATATCCTACAAACACCAGAAACTAGTTGCACCTCCTGGATAGGGGACAAGGGTGGTTAAGAAGCCGAGAGGGTCAATTAAGGATCCCAATGCATGGTAGTAACTGGTTCTTAAATCACACATACAGATCTCGGTGCTTAAGGATGGTTCCAATGAAACAACCCACCATGTACTCCTACATGGCCTCTCATCGATACCTTTACCAAATCGTGTTCAACACACGTAGCTCACACACAGTAGGACATGTTCACAACTCTCCAATTCATCCCCGATGAATCAGACCTGACACAACTCTAAAAAGTAGCAGGCATGACAAACAAGCATGAATGCGTAGGCACATCAGGGCTCAAACAACTCCTACTCATGCTAGTGGGTTTCATCTATTTACTGTGGCAATGACAGGTCATGCAGAGGATAAGGGGTTCAACTACCGCAGCAAGTAACAGATGAATTGTTGTTGTCCTAATGCAGTAAAAGAGAGCAGGAGCGAGAGAGTGGGATTGTATCGGAATGAACAAGGTGGGTTTTGCTTGCCTGTCACTTCTGAAGATATCATTGGGTCTTCATCAGTGTCAACGGTCACCGCGTCGGTACAACGTCTACCGAGAGGGGACAAATACCGGCAAACAAAGAGGAACACAATCAATGCAATGCAACAATTATGATGCATGATAATGTCATGGCAATATGCTGTTGATTGAGCTAATGCAACTAGCAATCATATTAAATGAAGTTGGTTTGAACCAAGGGTTCAAATTCAAATTCCATATGTGCTTATTTAAATGTCAATTATGCAAATTACCCTGTACAGCAACCCTAGGTTGTTCAAACATGCATGCAAATGCCATAAACAGATTCCTTGAATTTTTCTGATAATTTTTCATATATAATTTATTTCATTCTGAGTTATAGATCATTTTCTATGATTTTATAAGTTTTATTTATTTTCTGAAATAAATAAATCATTTATGATTTATTTAAAATTCCAGAAAAACTTTACTGCGTCCGCATTGCGCAAGGGTGATGTCAGCGGGTCAAGTGGTTGGCCAGGTCAAACCTGACCCGCGGAACCCATTGGTCAATGACGCTGGGCTAGTTTGGGTCTATGACAGGTGGGACCGGTCAACGTTGACTTGACCAAAGTCAAAGCTGACACATGGGGTCCACACCGATTAGCACTAACCTAAACAGGGAGTTAGACTAAACTAGTTGGGCCCGGGGACCCACATGTCATCAACACAGGCACTAACCAAAACGAGTTTAGCGCCTAAGCTAATGGCGCCACATCAGCAGGTGACGCCGGCGACCATAGCAGCGGCGGGAACTCGCCGGAGTTGGTCGGGGCGGCGCTACAGACCGCGGCTGGGCGCGCTGAGGGCATCTACGTGGAGCTGGGAATCGCGCGCATCCACTCGTGGCAGCGGCTGGAGCTGGGGTGGCCGGAGTCCACCGGAATGGAGCTCGCGGCGGTGGCCAGAGTTCGGGAACATGCGGGCACGAGGCTGCGATGCACTAGGGGGCCAACTAGCGGCTGCGTTGGCCTCTCTGTTGCTCCAGGAGCACGCCGGAGGCTCAAGCTCGAGTGGAGACGCACGTGGCTGCGAGAGCAACGTCCATGGCGGACGGCGGCGCTCGGATACGGCGGCTGGCATAGCTAGAGGACAGAAACGATCGCGGGGAGGAGGGGGAAAGGTGTCGGAGCTCACAGCGATCTCAAGGGAGGACTAAGCGGGCTCGGGGAGGCAGAGACGGCGGCGAATCGCCGGTGAGGTTGCCGGCGGCCGGAGGTTGGGGATAAGCTTAGGGAAGACGCTACAGGGCTCCCGCGGTCGAATGGGTTGGTGTAGATGACGCAGAAGGTGATGGCGGTTCCTCTGGATCCATCGGGGAGGCACGGGATGGACGGTGGCCGCGGTAAATTGCGTCGGCGACGACGAGCTCCGCTCGGGTGTGCTCGGGAGAGGGAGCAGAGAGCGAGGGGGAGAGCAGAGAGTGAGGGAGAGGAGCGAGGGGCCACGGGGCGTCTCCGTGGCGTCGCCAGAAGGCCCGGGGAGGAAGCAGGAGGTGGCCAGGGGCGAGCGCGCGCGCGGTGACACGCCTCTGCCTACTGGCAGAGGTTGAAGACGACCGCTTCGGCCAGTGGGCTGGGCCACCAGCTGGGCCGCCAGGTGGCCTGCACAAGAGGTAAGCCCAGGTAGCTTTCCTTTCTCTCTCTTCTTTTATTTGTTTCTGTTTTCTATTATTCTGTAGTCTTTAGGGCTTTATTAAAAATACTTAGACACTTCCAAAAAATCATGAAACTACTCATGATCACTGTTGGGAATATATCCTATAGTAAACATTTTAGTTTATGATTATTTGAGCATTTAAAATATTTAATAGTATTTATATGCCCAAATGCAAAAACTATATGATTTAATTCAGAGCCCAAATATGTCATGGAAAAATATGCAACACCTCTGGTTATTGCTTCCAGCATTTTCCAGAAATGATGAACATTTTTGAAAGCCATTTGGATTCACTAAGAATATTTTAGTAGAACCTAGTGAATTCCTTTGATGCTAGGGTTTAAAAAATCCCCATTTGAAGTTTCATGAAATTTAAACATGATGCATGGATGCAATGCCACTAGTTACAAGCAAACTCTAGGGCTGTGACACTTGATAAGATGAGAGGATACATGATGAAATCAACAACACACTGTCTCCAGAACGAAAGAATGGAAGCTAGATCGTTAGGGGAAAAAGAAAGTAGAAGAAAATGATAACTTCTACAACCAATGAATTTGAAGGCATCCTTAGAAAGAGGGGTTGAAAGGAGTTGTTGAAAATTAAACAACAAAAGAATAAGGTTGTTGTGGACTTATGGAAAACGTCTTAAAATTATGGGGTGAAATTCTGCCACTAACGGTAACAATTCATAGTTTAAGTTCAACGAAGAGATGAAAACTTCTTTCATCGAGAGGATAGGAGGAAACTTGGATCGTTGATAAGCACCACAATTAGCAACATTCCCAATGGAAGGCTTTAGGTGAAATCTATACCAAGATAGCTCCAAGGAAGAAAGTGATGGATTTTCGTCCGGCGGCGCGAAGGAGGTGGTAGACTAGGGTTTCATCCGCAAAAAATGAGGAGGGAGAGGCAAATATATAGGTAGAGGGAGTTAGGAGTGTCCAAATGAGGTGCGGTTTTCGCCCACACGATCGTGATCCAATGACGGAGAGCATGGAGGGTGTTTAGATGGGTTAGTGGGCTGTTTTGGAGGGGTGTTGGGCTGCAACACAAGAGGGCCTTTTACGGTTACCCGGTTAACCGTTGGGGCATCAAACGACCTCCAAATGGACCAAAATTTGACAGGCGGCCTACCGGTGATGTACCGAGGCCACTTGACAAATCTCGACCCATTCCGAGAACGTTTTTCTCCCGCTCACGAAACGAGGTTTGAGGGGTGCAACGGGTGCATGAGGGAGTGTCGGATTGCGAAACGGACAACGGGGGAATGACCGGATGCATGACACGAACACAAATGCAAATGAGATGCACATGATGACATGATATGAAATACATGACATGAACAAAAATGCAAAATGAAGACAAAAACCCAATCACGAATGGAATATCATATCACAAAGCCAAAAATGGTAAGAGTGGGAGTAACAAATATGTAAAGTTACATACGGGGTGTTACACCACCGATGATTGGGGAGCCGTCAGTGGATGGTTAGCATGATGATTATGTTTTTTACAAGGAAATGATTTATATAATTTTATGCATTGCGGTATTGTGTCGAGCTAGATATTTAAGTATTAAAAAAATGTCATCAACTGATGCAAATCCAGTGAAGCAAGTTTTATATTGGTATCTATTGATGTTCAGTACCCCGATAATCAAGCTAGCTTTATCTGGCAAACTGAGTGGCTAATAATAAATTGCCAGTAAGTGATAGTAATCTGCAAACTTGCCAACATGAGATCTAGTTTTTTGCAGATAACGTCCTGAGGAAGCCAATGAAAAAAATGAACCTTCAATTGGAATAACTGTTTGAAAGATAATACTTTTCTAGTTTTGAGATTTTTGACAAAATATCGCTGATGCCATTCTTTCCATGCACGAGAGCGGTGTGGGTTGGCGGCCACACGGGCAGACTCACATGCGACACCGTCCTTGAATATTATGGGATTGAACCATGCCAAGATTGTGGTTTGGGTTCCTCTACAATTGTGATGTTACTGTATACATGTTGTTGATTTCAAAATCCATCCAAAGCCTATCTTTCCTCTCATTTAACTATGTTATTATCAATGGCGAACAACACATGCTCCTCGCGCCTGCCAGCTCGGTTGCCGCCCCAACCGCGGACGTGAACCGCAAACACACGGTGACGGTACCGTCAGAGGTCAGGAGCTTGCTATCGTCGTACATGAGCTACAGAACAAGGTGCCTCACCCTACTAACAATAGTAACCAGAACTGCAACAGTTTGTTTGATAAATAATGAGACTAGCAATTTTGTAAGTCGTCGCTTGATCGAGACCACCGATTTTTTTTCCTGCTGCTTTCTCCTAAATCAATGAAGCCGGCAACCCCGGATCTTTCAAAAAAAAACTAGTTAACCCACAAGTTTCCTCCTCCATGCTCCAGCCAACATCATATTCATAGGGCATCGGGAGAGTACGATTCAACATCTTGTGCTCGGTCCTGCAGGTCCTCTACGAGCTGGCGAGCTCCCAGCTTTTAGAGTCTTAAGTAAACATGAGTTCACAATCTGCTTGTGCTAGGAACAATAGGATGTGATATTTCAGGCAATATTAAGGTAAAGAAGTAGGAAAAAGAAAAACTCGGATGTAGCATATTGCTAAAATTGTTGATATCTCTCAACTTCATGTGAATGATTAAATAATTTGAAATCAACCATTGAACAATTAATAATGCAGGAATCTACGGCCAAACTGAAGCAACAAAACGTTGGCCATTGTTGTGCAAGTGTGGATGCTTTCATGAAACACATACATTATTTCATTAGCGTAGGTACCTACGCATGCTCTTGATGTCAAGGATCTTCTCATACTCTTCGAGATCGGCATCGTCAATACCATCACCACTACCAATGTAGTAGCAATATTCAACATAGGAATCGTCGTTGTAATCATAGGAAAGCCAACCACCTCCGCTGTTGAGGTCATAATAAATACAACGAATCATGTACTCATAGTCAACGATTCGGTCACTGGAGTACTCATGGTTATCCAAATTGATCTGGGCAAGCTTCACTTGTAGGTTGTCATCCATGGCATCCATGTCAACAAGGCTGCAATATCGCATGTTAAGGTACTCTAGGTCGTGGCACTTATCAAGGATGGTTGCTAGCTCCTCATTGTCGAGCTTAAGGCAGACAAGATGCAAGGAGCGTAGCTTGTCTAACCTTGCAACCATAGATGCTACCCCGGCACTAGTACGCCTATCTTCATAGTCATGCATGACAAGTCTGAAGTGCTTCAACTATAGGCATGTTCCGGCGACTAGTTCAACCATGTCTTGTGTATCAAAATATGATGCCTTTGTCGCGGACCGTTTGTGATCAGACGGGCTTGCGTTTTTTTTTTCGGGTGATAAATTGTACTTATTACTCAAACCGTAGCAGTGTTAGAGCATCTCCAGCCGCGCCCCCAACACGTCCCCAGGCAATTTTTTCGCACCGGCCCTAAAAATCAGCCCAGTCGCGCCTCCAGGAGCCCGTTTTCGCCGATTTGGGCTGAAATTATCGCCGGCGGACTCAGACCGAACCTGACGCGCTGGGGGGCGCCTGGAAGCGCCGGGGAACACGATTTTGGCGAGCACGAGGATGGGCCCGCTGAGTCAGCGAGACGCCGCTTCGCCGTCCTCATCGCCTCGGTTCCCGCGGGAATCAATGCCAAGGTTGCCGCGCCGGTCAGCCTCCATTGATGCCTCACGGGCGGAGGCACTCCTCCTCTATGAAGCCAAGTATCTGGCACCCCCGGGGCACGGAGGCTGAGCGCCGACGGCGTCCTTGTGCCACCGGTACCCGATGGGGCGGCACGGCGGGCTGAGATCGCCCGCATCCGCTCATCCCTGACGGAGGAGCAGCGGAACGAGCCGAGGTACGCCGCCGACAGCGAAACACTGTGGATGATGTACTTCGAGCGCCGCCGCCAAGAGCAGATCGCCTCCATCAACGGCATCATCCCCCACGGCCGCCTCAACGTCGATGGGCGGCACGAGTGGTGGGGCGTGCCAGGCCGCACCCTCGAGGCCGTCCTCGACCACATCGAGCCCGGCAACGTGCCACGCCTCGAGTACCTGCCGCGGTTGTCCTTCTCTCGCCGTCGTGGTAGCTCCTGGATGCCGCGGCGAATGAAGCCGGGGACGTCCTTGTCGTCGGGCTCCGGCTCGCTCTCCTCTGGCTCACCGGCGCTCCGCCCCGTCAAGCCAGAGCCAGAGGAGACGCCGCTCCGACGCCGCACCCGCAGCGGCGCCCTCGTCATCAACGAGGGTGCCCGCCCCTCCCCGTGCTCCCTCCGCCTGGTCCAACCGAAGCCCGTTCTGGGCCTGCTCCCCGTGAAGCCGGAGCACGTTGACATTGTAGGAATAAGCCATGGTGAGGCACTTGTCTGACCATAGTCTGGGTAGTATCCGACCGTTGGATGGTCTGGGCATAGTCCGACTCGTGTCTGATTAGTGTTTAGGCTAGGTCTGTGTTGTGTGCATGTGTGGCGCGGTGTAGCGCGGTGGGTGCAGGCGTGTGCGCACACCAGTGCATAGTTATAGGGCTAGGTGGTTTAGGATCGCAAGGTGGGGCGTGATCGCTGCGGGCTAGCCGCGAGCCGTTCGCGTTCGTGCGCATAATGGCCGCGAGCGGAGCGGGCCGGTCGGAGCGCCAGCCAGGGTGGGAGCGCGTGGGTCGTGCCCAGCGCAGGCCCGGCTGTATTAAAGCCTTGAGGTGATCGTTGTAGCCAGGCCAGCCAGGTATTGAGTTCGTACTCAAAGAAAAGGACGCCGTTCGTGCGGCGGGTGGCGTACGTGCGCCTGAAAATACCTGTGTCTTTGTGTCCTTCTTCTTCCTCCTATCCTCTTCTTCCTTGAGTGCAGAGAGAGAGAGAGGTGGAGCCGAGCTAGGGCAAGGGGTAGACACCAACAATTGGCATCAGAGCTTCGGTTCAGGAGCTCGCCGGCGGCAATGGCGATCGTGCCACACGGCAGAGGCGCGGGCGGATCGGTGTCGATGGCGATGCCGATGCTCACGCCGGACAACTACACGGTGTGGGCGGTCAAGGCGCAGGCGATCCTCGACGCCCACACTCTGTGGGAGGCGGTGGCGCCGGGGGACGCGGCGGTGAACGGGAAAAGGTGCAAGACGGCACGCGCGATGATCCTCGGCGGGCTACCGGAGGACGTGCTGCTGTAGGTGGCAACGAAGCTCACCGCCAGGGAGGTATGGGACTCCCTGAAGGTGAGGTTCGTCTGCGCCGATCGGGTGCGCGCGGCGAGGCGGGCGACGCTGCGCGGGGAGTTCGATCGCCTGAAGATGGCGGACGGCGAGGCGCTGGATGCGTACGCCGGGAGGCTGGCAGGGATGACGGCGCGGTTCGCGAACCTCGGGGAGACGCCGGGCGACGCAGAGCTCGTGAAGAAGCTCCTGGACATGGTGCCCGATCGGCTGTTACCCGTCGTCGCCGGGATCGAGCAGTTTTGCGTCATCGAGGAGATGGCCTTCGACGAGGCGCTTGGGCGGCTGCGCGCGTTCGACGAGCGTGTACGGCGCTGTGGACAAGACGGCGGCGAGCGCGGCGGGGACCAGCTTCTCATGACGGCGGCGCAGTGGGCAGCGCGGGAGCGTCGACAAAGCGGTGCTCGGGACGACGACGATGGCAAGAGCGTGGCGTCGAGCAGCGGCGGGAACCGGGGCGGGCGCTGCTACAAGTGCGGCGAGCGCGGCCACTTCAAGAGGGACTGCCCCAAACTGCGGAGGGAGCCGACGGTGGAGCGCGTGCTGCTGGCGGACATCGTCGGAATTGAAGACAACGGACTCCTCTGAGCCATGGCTTAGGGGGTGAATGTAGGAATAAGCCATGGTGAGGCACTTGTCTGACCATAGTCGGGGTAGTATCCGACCGTTGGATGGTCTGGGCATAGTCCGACTCGTGTCTGACTAGTGTATAGGCTAGGTCTGTGTTGTGTGCATGTGTGGCGCGGTGTGGCGCGGTGGGTGCGTGCGTGTGCGCACACCAGTGCATAGTTATAGGGCTAGGTGGTTTAGGATCGCAAGGTGGGGCGTGATCGCTGCGGGCTCGCCACGAGCCGTTCGTGTTCGTGCGCGTAATGGCCGCGAGCGGAGCGGGCCGATCAGAGCGCCAGCCAGGGTGGGAGCGTGTGGGTCGTGCCCAGCGCAGGCCCGGCTATATTAAAGCCTTGAGGTGATCGTTGTAGCCAGGCCAGCCAGGTATTGAGTTCGTGCTCAAAGAAAAGGATGCCGTTTGTGTGGCGGGTGGCGTATGTGCGCCGGAAAATACCTGTGTCTTTGTGTCCTTCTTCCTCCTATCCTCTTCTTCCTTGAGTGCAGAGAGAGAGAGGTAGAGCCGAGCTAGGGCAAGGGGTAGACACCAACAGACATGGTGGCCCCCGACGACGAGGTCGCCCTAAAATGGGCGAAGGAGGACTGCGTCCGCGAGAAGGTGCGCCGCCAGCGCCAGGCATACGCGGAGCTCCAGGCCCGGCACCGCGGGCGCAAGGAGGACGACGTCATCGTCCTCGACAGTGACGAGGAGGACGAGGCCAGGCCGTCCAGCACCCCGCCGCGCGTCGGCAACCCTGGCCAGGGGTGCAGCAGAGACGGCGGTGGCTCCGGCGGGACACGCGCGACAACGACGGCAGCGACTACACCCGTTTCTACAGGCTTCTCGGCATGTAGATGGCGGGCGGTGCACGCGGCACAATGGCTAGCCATAGTTTGGCGTAGTAGTAGGCGTAGTTTGCATGTTTTATCTTTTTTGTACAAATTTTAACGAAATTTCACCCAGTTCATGCCATATCGTCGAGTTTGCACAAATTTGTACGAAATGCCGCCGAGCTCGCGCGATATTGGCGGCGACCTGAGGGGACGACGACTGGGAACGGAGTCACCCCCACGCGCCAAGCTAGCGCCCGTTCGCCTCCAGGCGGCTCTTTTTCGGCGCCCTAAGGGGCCGAACGGCTGGAGATGCTCTTACACTCAGCAGTAGCTAGTTCCAGAGCGCATGAGGGACCGGAACCTATCCAAGTCATTGTTCTACCCTTTGTGCGAATGAAATTTGCTAAGCTATCACTAACCTTATTTTAAGAACAACTAATATGAGCAATACAATTTTCACGAAGAGATAAGAGATATCTAATCTTTTTGACTAGAGAAGCATAAATAGACTTGTCTTGATCACGCCCCTAGATCATCTTGACCGCAACTAACGAGTCTATCTCAATGACAACTGGGAGCTCACTTCTCTGGATCGCAAGCGATAAGTCCTCCATGCAAGCACACAACTATGCCTTCAAAGCATCCCGACAAGAGTAAAGTGTCCTGCTTGTGGAGAAGATTATATTTCCCTGGTCATCTCGAAACACAAGGGGGCGGATTCTTATGGTGAACAATTTCATTTCGGATGAACCAACAACGCCACAACGTCATCAGAACCATGCACCTTTGAGTGTCATGCAAAGGCTGCAGCACCTTTTGAGATGGGCTTGCGTTTGACTGTTTAGGTCAGCCTTTCTTGTTTTGCTTCTTGTTTTCTTCTATTTTATTTCTTATATGCTTTTTATTTTCTTCTTCGTTATATATGTTTCACCAGGTTTCTTTGGTTTTTCCTTTTTTCTTCTTTATATGTTGGCTTTCTTTGTTTTTTTTTCTCAGTTTCTTTTTTTCTTCACCCTTCTTTCTGTTTCTTGGTAAGTTTTGACTGAACTTTTTTCTTCAATTTTCTTATGCTTTTTTTTTCATCGGCTTTCTTCGTTTTTGTTTTTTCTTTCTCGGGTTTCAAGCTTTTCAAATACATGTTGTCATTTTATTTCTTCTTAAATACAAGTTTTGAACACTTTTATGAATACATGGTGATTGCTTAATCGGAATAAACATTTTTCCCACAAAATATGCATTTTTAATGCACTGGTAACATTTTTTATACATGTTTAACATTTTATAATACGAAGTTATTTTTTAAATATATTTTTATGTCTATTTTTATTTTATGTATGTTGTACATTTTTCGTATCCATCAGGAACATTTCTTTGTACAGGTTTGATATTCATATACAACGGTAACATTCAAATACATCAGTAAAAACGGGCATCTATAGTGTCGGGTTCACTACAGTGAACCAATGCGCTTGAGGCTACAGTGACCATCTCGACCCGGGTCGCTACATTCCCGATTTGGCTTCTTGCCACTGTTTACTGCAATGGGTCAGTCCAGCAACACTATTTGGCTTCTTGCCACTGTTTACTGCAATGGGTCAGTCCAGCAACACTCAGCACATGTTTGCTCGACAAACCGACGCAATCGCGTGGCACATAAGGCCACCTCCATCGTGTGACCCCAAACGGACGTCTGTTTTGTTCGCATTATGTTCGTTTGGATAGCAATTTAGGGTTATGTTCGGGCGTGTCCTGAGATGCGGTGGCCGTGCGTTCAGCGCGCGGCCGTATCCATTTGTCCCATCTTGTCCACGTCTATTTAAAAAGCAGAAGCAATGTTTCAAATGCCAAGCCCTAGTTCAGGCCAGCGGCCCCGGTTCATCACGCCGGCAACAGAGTCAGCGGCCTACACGTCCATCGCCGGCATCAGCCAGCGGCCGGCAACACAGCCAGCCTCCAAAAAAAATAGTTGTCCTCGCCGGCAACACAGCCGGCCATCAAAATAAATGTTTTCTCACCGGCACACAGCCAGCGGCCCAGCAGGCGGGCGGCACCCATGCCAGCCTCCAAAAAGAACGATCATGGCCGATCGGACGACCTAGTTCAGGCCTTCGGATTCGAGCATCTCCTTCTGCTTGGCCTCGAACCAGGCCCTTGTCTTGTCGCTCATCTTCGACAAGTCCACGCTCATGATCGCAAGGGCCACCTCCTTCGCTTTGGTGGCGGCGTTCATGGCCTCAATGTCGAGCTACCTCTGCCTGGCCTTTGTTAGAGTTGTGTCAAATATTGTGTACAAGTTAGGTTACAGTTGGACTCTGTAGTTGTATTGTGTTTAGATAGGATATGGAGTCATGTCCTAATAGGACACTTGTATCATAGGTCTCTCATATATAGCGAGGCTAGACACACGATGTAACCTATGCCAACATAATAGCACAGGCGCGCAAGGGGGAGCCGGCGGCGTGTGCCGGCGCCCGGGTGGCCGAGGTGCGGTATTGTGACGGTGTCACGGGGAGGAGCGCCCATAGTCAAGCCCCGGGGATGTAGCCATATCGGTGAATCTCGTTAACAAATCTCGGTGTCGTGCTCGTGTGATTGCTTGGTCTTCGGATGATCGGCGGTATACCTCGGATTTATTTTAACAAGTGGTATCAGAGAAAGGTTCAATTTGAGGATTCGAATCGTTGATCTAGAGAAGAGAAGCGTTCGGCGTGGATTAACATTGTTCGTATGGATGTCGCAACGAGTGACATGTACGGACGAGGGGTGATCCGGATAGCAGCGTTTTTTGAAATAGCAATCGGAAGGAGGCAAAGTTCTCGGCGAGATCAAACTACGCGGTTGCATCGGATTGATGGAAGTAGCGTCGCGTACGCTTGAAGTTGCAATGCGATGGATCAATCCAGAGGCTACGGGCAAGCGGGCCAGGCGCTGGCTAGCTGCAGACCGAAGCAGTAGCAGCGTAGACGGCCGACCTAGGCAAGACCCGAGCGTGGGAACCCATCAAGGCACGACGCGGTGATTATCGATCGCAAGGAGCAGCTGCTGGTGTTGACCAGGAAAGAGATCACGAGATTTGTTTTGAAAAAAAAGGGACCGAATCCCTGGAGGATTAAGCGTCCTCGTGTTCAGAGCCGGACATATGCAGCCGCAAGGCAGACACATCCATCGAAAGTAGAAGGACTTGGGCAAGCAAAAGAAGCATTGGAAATTTTGTGTCAAGGAAGCCATGTCACGTGAGAAGACCAGATCTTTTTTTTGGTTGGAATTGCTATTAGTACGCGGAGGCTGTTTGTGTACTTGGGCATCACGTTAGTAGCTCGGTTATTTATTCACATGTCAATCGTACAAAGAATCTGGCACCAAGGGGTATCAATGAGGTTTGAGGTGGAGAAGTTCAACGGAACTGAAAACCTTGGGTTACGGCAGATATGGGTGAAAGATTGTTGGCACAACAGAGATGTTTGCAGGCGTTGCGGAAAGTCGTGTCAGCTAAGATGGAAGTGGGAGCCTTGTGCGTGCCACGCAGTTGGACAAGGTTTGGCTAGGTCAGACTAGATAGTCTGACGGATCAGCGCAAGTCGGTTGATACAGAAGACGGTGATGAGATCGGCAATGACGACATTGGAGCGTGATGCCGATGGTGACCGACTTCTGGGCGTGGAAACACGTGGCGCAGGCACGAGGCTTGTGCGGCTTTGACAAGACTATGGCGCGGGATTGATTCAAGATGGTGTATACACGGAGCTTGAAGTCGATGAGGCGCGTTGGTGGACTGATCATCTGCCATGGAGTCATGTTGAAGGTGGAGCTGGAGTCTGGAGGACTTCACTCGGTGCTGATTGAGGGGCTACGGCGTAAGTCGACAGAGAGTCGAAGCTTATTCAGCGGGAAAAGCAAGTGACACGCAGTTCGGACTGGAGCCCAGTGGTCTGATGGAAGTGTGAAACTCGTCATCGGTCAGTGATGATCGGTGGTACTCTGCAGTGGGGGTTGAGTGGTGTGGTTCACGACCCTTGAGACTCGACCGGGACAGTAGAGGCTCGACGCGGTAATAGCGACGAGGCGTGCGGTACGCACGGGGCATGGAGATGGGCCAGGGCTCTGGTGGTCATACATGTGGTGAGACAACTGCGAATTTGACTCAGGATGACTACAAGCAACGGTGAAATTCCTTCACGTTTCAGACAGACGGTCAAGAAAAGAGCAGTGATGTTGAGTTCAGGTAACTCTTATGTGTGATACCCAATATGTGAGTTGTTCATTCTCACGCAGGTCAGTGATCAGTGTGTGATGCGTTGAAGAAGTTGGGAGCATACACTAGAGTAAAGAGGAACTTAATTTTGCTCGAGTGTTGACAGTGGTCAAGAAAAGAAGGGACTACAAGTTGCAGGTGGAGTCACATTGAGTCTTTGGAGTAGCAGCGATACTCATGGGATAAGCTCAAGTCCAATGTACATGGAAGTTTGATGCATAGACAACTCCAGGGTGGTGGAGAATATTCGCCAAGGTGGAGTTTGTTAGAGTTGTGTTGAATATTGTGTACAAGTTAGGTTACAGTTGGACTCTGTAGTTGTATTGTGTTTAGATAGGATATGGAGTCGTGTCCTAGTAGGACACTTGTATCCCAGGCCTCTCATATATAGCGGGGCTAGACACACGATGTAACCTATGCCAACATAATAGCACAAGCGCGCAAGGGGGAGCCGGCGGCGTGTGCCGGCGCCCGGGTGGCCGAGGTGCGGTATTGTGACGGTGTCACGGGGAGGAGCGCACGTAGTCAAGCCCCGGGGATGTAGCCATATCGGTGAACCTCGTTAACAAATCTCGGTGTCGTGCTCGTGTGATTGCTTGGTTCTCGGATGATCGACGGTATGCCTCGGATTTATTCTAACAGCCTTGACGTTGTCGGCCTCGATGTCGAGCTGCCTTTGCCGAGCCGCCTCCTTCATGTCGATCTTCCTCCTCTTGGCCGCCTCCTCCATCTCAAGCTTCTTTGTTTGAAAGTCTAGGTATTGCTTCATTTGCTCCTCTTTGCTTTGCCGCTTCTTCTCGTCCCTCACATCTTTTTGGGACATCATGCCATGCAAAGTGTCATGCAATGCCATGGATGAGGCATCACATATGCCATCAACCTTGGAGTTGGTCTTGCCCCTCAGCCTCTTCAAGGCCTCGCCATCTCCACCTCCGGCGTACTTCGTCGTCTTTAGTCCTCTCTTCCTTTGTAGTTCACGGTATTGGTCCTTGAACTTAGGGCAATTGTTGATAATCATCCATCAATGCGTAAGAATGAATGGCTTATCATTGTGCCGGGCCTTGAATACCTCCAAAGATTGAAATGCCTAAATCACATGATCAACAACAAGTGAACATGCAAACATATACACGGCCGAAGTGTCATGGCCATAGCAAGGAAAGGGCTAGGAAGAGGAGAGCATACCATGTCCCCACGCCGAGACCACTCACGGGCCGTGCTTCAACGCTCTCAAATGTGGCGCAATACTTGTTGCACTCTTGTTGGATGAACAACCATCTCTTTTGAATCGATCCAATGCCACGGTTGCTTGTAAATTGGTAGGGCTCAAACATCTTCCTTTCATGGAATGTTTTGTGGACTCTCGTCCAAAAAACAATGCCCTTTTGTTGCGCGCCGGTCCTCGGATCTTGGCTAATCTCCATCCAAGCTTGGCAAATCAACTTGTCCTCATCTTGTGTGTATGAACCTATGCGAATGCTCTTCCTCTTCTTTTGTGCTTTCGCTCTTTGGGTGAGCTCGTCGATGAACAATGGCTCGCCACTAATATCAACGTCATTGCCTTCTTCTTCATCACCTTCGACATAGATGTCATCGTCTTCATGCCACGAGTCACCATGGTCGTAGTCAGCACGGTCGTCGGCCTCTTCATCGGGCACGTACTCGGCACGGCCATCCTGACTTTGGGTCTCCTCGGGGTCGTAGGCACGGCCATGCCCACCCTCGAAGATCACGTCCTCCATGTACTGGTTGCAGAAGGGGTCGTCGACTGTTGGCGTTGGGGTTGGCATTCCGTCAAACAAGACGCGGGGGGCCGACATGGTGCCCGTGCCTGCTTTCTTTGCATTTCGACGGACGGCCGCCCGCCGCTACTGGAACCAGGCGTGACGTTGAGGTCGATGATGGTCGCGGGGCACGGTGTGGATGGCGCGAACAAGCCCACGTCCGGCGACGCCGAGAAACGGGTCTGGTCGTTGTGCCTTGGCGGAGGAAAGCCGGGCGACATGGGCGCGGTGCGCGACGTCGGCGACTGGCAGTGCGTAGGCCGAGCGACCGACGAGCCTGTGCTCGCCGGGAGGACGGCCGCTGCAGGGAACCCGGCCGGACGGCCCATGCCAAGCATGAGGATGGCGTGCGCTTTGTTGACGAGGTCCTCCTTCTCGTCGGCAGCGGCCTTGCGCCGCGCGGCCTCCAGCTCCTCGCGTTGGGCGGCGAACTTGGTCGCGGCGGCATTGACCTTGACGGCCGCTCTCCGTTCCCTCCTCTTCGCCGATTCCGCGTCCAACTTGGCGATCTCCTCCGGCGTGCACTCCGACCGCGGCTTCCTTGGCGCCTTCTTCTTCACCTTTGTGGGCGGGTCGACGGCCAGGCCGCCGGAACTCAGCGGGGCGTCGGCCATGGCCCGGGGAGAGAGGGGCGGCGGGAGGGACGTGGAAGGGTTTGGGGGAAATGGCGGCAAATGGGCGTGGGGGGGTTTGGTTTCTCCCACCGACAGGCGGGCCAGGAGAGGACAAGCGCGCGCGTCCCGCCCGTCCGCGTGTTGTCCGTTTCACCCCAAAACCGGCGCAAATTTGGGCCGGGGATGGGTCGAAAGCGGATACAAAGCGGACAAAAGTCCGTTTGCGCCCGTGCGCTGGGCCGTCTCATTTGTCCCTTTTACCCCAAACGGATGGGGACAGACAGGATAGGGTCGCGCGGTGGAGTTGGCCTAACGTCCCGTCCTGGTCGGCCGCCTTGGGAGCCGTATGATCATGGGAGCACCTATTTTTCGCGTAGGTTGGCAAATAGACACCAATCATGCATTTTGGGCCAGCCCATGTGTGGGAATTGCACCCCTTTTTCTTTTCATTTTCATTTTTTACTTTGTATTTTGGTTTTTATTCCAATTTGTACTAATTTGAGAACTGTTCACAGATATCATATTTGATAAAATGTTCGGGATTCCAACAACTGGTCATGAATCAATTTTTAAAAAAAATCAAAAGAATGTTCATGAATTGGAAAAAAAAACCTTTGAAATTTAAACAAAACCCAAATACAAAAAAAGGTTGTGAATACAATTTTTTTGCCAAGTACAAATAAAGTTCGCCAATACAAAAATGGTTCATGCATTCAAAAACAGTTCATGAATTAAAAAAGGGTTCATGATTTCAAGAGATGTTGCTGAAATCATAAAATGTTCGTGAATAAATTAAAATTTGGGATCCATTTTTTTATGAATTCAAAAACATGTTCAGAAATTTATAAAAAATGTTAATAAATTCAGAAAAAAATTGTGTTTTTAAATACAAAAAATGTCCATAAATTTCAGAAAATCTTATGGAATTTTTTCATGAATTTAAAAACTGCTCCCGTATTTCATAAAAACATGTACTTCCTCCGTCCCAAAATAAGTGACTTAACCTTAGTACAACTTTGTACTGAAGTTAGTATAAAGTTGAGACACTTATTTTAAGACGGAGGGAGTATTTGAGAAAAAAGTTCATGAATTTAAATGTAAAAGCCGGATTGGGCCAAGCCATACAAAGGACAAGCGTGCGGTAGGTCACTATTCAGTGACCTATGTGCGAAATAGGTATCGCCTTCCCACGTGGTCGCTCGATGTTCACCCTTATTATCACATCATGTGCGTGAACAGTGAAACAAGAGGCCTGACATATCTCATTTTGTTACATCGGCATAGCCTCCCCGCCCCCATGTCTAGTCGTCACCCCACTCGTAGTATCGGTGTAGCCCTTCGACTAGTAGAAATGTTGGCCACACAAGTTGTCGTCATCGTCACAACATTCGTTTGTCACCGTCACATCACCTTTGGTAGTCGATGGCGCAACACTTTTGCTTGCACGTCGTCTCGACGTTCTTGACTGTGTGGCAACATCATCGTCGGCTACTCCCATATTGCCGACAGATGATGGGAGCATCTTTGGTCGACTCGCAGGACCAAAGCATGCTCTGCGTTCCCAATATCTAATAATACAAGTTTTTTATTTGAAAAAGGGATTTTTTTTATTAACTCGTAATGAAGCATCAGAGGATACAAAACATAATTGGCATACACTTTATCTCTGCATAGTTAGGATGCACATAACCAACACTAATACACAGGGAGTGGATCATGTAGGTAAATAGCAAAGTAATAGAAGACTTAATTATGCTATGCATAGGCGGATGGAAAACAAAAAGGAAAGAAGAAAAAAAGAGCGACATTGAATTTCGTCGAGCTGTTGTAGCCACACAAAAAATTATGTAAGCGCATATGGTCGAGGTGTGATATCCATGAGAACTAAAAACCATACGCACAACAAGCAATATAGCCAGTCACGGAGGCACTGACCGTATAGGAGAAAATCACCACCACCGAAATTCCACCTTGGAGATAAACCGGCAATCCCACACTTCCATCGCCAGTGTCTGTCAGTGGTAAAACTCAGACAATACACCACGTGATGTCACTGTCCCGCCGAGGCTGTGATTATCACCGGCAAATTGCATCAAGGTGGTTTTCATTGCCGATGCGGCCAATGCCATGGAGGTTCCGGTGTTTTGTTCCCGCTAACCCACAACTTTCGAGGTTGTGATCCGTTGGTCATGCGAATACCATGGGTAGATTGTGTCGTTGGATTCTTTCAAGTGGGACTTGGTTGCTTTATGCCTGTGCTCCAGCATGATTCGCTTGAAATTGACCAAGAGAAAAAAGACAAGAGAAGTTGTTGAATGATGAAAATGACAAAGCTTTTGTATCTTGAAGTAACGAAAAGAGAGTTTTCTAGTGATGGGAGCACATCATGTTTTATCTCTAGTTGGAAGTGGAAGGCATAGATTCCAAGAATTACATGAGCTCCATACCATCAAGAGGTAGTTTATCATGTGTCAAGTATCACATTATGCTTGTAAAGTAGATGGTAAACATGAGAGTTCTGTACGGTCTATTGACCTGTCCAAAGTTTGTTTCAATGAATATAAAATTTCAGTTGTTTCTGTCGACAACATAATATGAACACCTGCACACAACCACAACAAACTATCAATACCTCTACCCCCCCCCCCCCCCCCCCCCCCCCCCCCCCCCCCCCCCCCCCCCCCCCAAAAAAAAAAAAAAAACCTCTTCCCACTATCTGTTTGCTCATACATGAGCTCTATGTAGAAGACATGCGTGCGCAGAATCTTCCCCTCGCCGGTGACAAAGGAAACAGCAACACCGCTCTTGGAAATTTTTGTAGGTTCCCTAGTGGGGGGTTGTTACCGGGCACACTGTCACAAGCATAAAGTTAGAATTCAATCATAGAAATATACGATGAACAAACAAAATGGAAAGAGTATGCTTTCTTAGCGGAGGATGCAAGGGGATGATGATAAAAAACTGTATTAAAAAACTTGTCAAATACTCCCTCTGTTTTTATTTACTCTGCACATTAGCTTTGACTCAAGTAAAACTTTATAAACTTGTACCAAATATGTACAGTTTTTTTAACATCCATATTGTCAATTCAATACCATCAGAATCATCATTAAATATATTTTCACGTCATTACATTTGTTACTGTTAAGGTTTATAGTATTTTCTACATATTTGATCAAACTTTAGAAAGTTTGACTTAGGTAAACGCTATATGAGGAGTAAATAAAAATGGATGGAGTAGTATGAAATAATCTGAAAAACATGGACCTTATTTTGAGAAAAAAAATGAACTGAGAAATCATTACGAAGTAGAAAAATAAAAAATATAATATAATTTTTGTGGAAGAAAATTTGAATAAACAAATATTTTCGAAATATGAGACACACTTGGGCCAATCCTTTAATTGCTTCTAATGTTTCTCTTTTTGATGAGAAATGGAAAAGGTATGTTTCTTTAAGAACTGGGCCAAATGCATGTTGATATTTTCATTTCCCAACTTGGAATATGATAGTTCAGTTCTTTTTTGTTGTCAAAAATCCTCTCCGCTTTCTCTATTTTGGTCCAACATGGCGATTAGTTTTGCTCTATATTCAGCTAGGCCCTGTGACTATCATTTTTAGCGTGTGCTCATGGAGTAAAAGACTTGCTATTTGGGGTGCAGAAGGAAACAAAATGCAATTGTAAAGATTCAATGATCCCGTAAACAATTTCCCCATTCTACCTCCATTGCAACCATATAATTTTAAAGATTTAATTTAATGGCATTGAAATATTTACATTGAACAGCAAAATCCACATGTTTTTCCTAGCACAAGCGGATGGCGGATGTTTTGTGTTCAACTTCGTTGTTAGAAGATTGAGCCATGGCAAGACTGTACAACTTATTGAATTAAGTAACTGCAAACATAAAAGTTAGCTCTAATGTCTTGTGAGATTTTTAAGTAACCTAAGATCACAATCTGCTTGTGCTAGGAACATCAAGATGTGGGTTTGTACTCGGTGAAGCTCACAAATGTTTCAGTCTATCGTACGTAAAAATAGTACTCCTACAAACAAAAATAAATAACACATATATTTAGCATGTTCAGTTGACAACAACTAAACTTGTTTATAGCAAACCGTAATAAAAGATAGGGTTAATTATCCTTTTGCCCTCAGTGGTGTCAATGTACTCAATTTTGCCCTCAGACGCGAATTGTGCTCAGTTTTGCTCCTAGTCCGTGCGCACCGACTCGTTCCGTGAACTCTACCGTCTCCGTCAGGTCAACCTTTTGACTCAGCCCTTACAGGTGGGACCAGGCGGCAGAGACGGCCAATTTTATTCAGACCGTTGCACGCGTGGCTTGTGGGACCCAGCAGAGAGCCGTTGGCTGGTGTGCTATATAAGTGGGCGACAGCGGCGGTGACCACGGCGACAGAGAGCACGGCGGTGACCACGGCGAGAGAGAGAGCACGGCGGCTGGAAGCTAGCTGTGGAGGGCGCGGCGGTGGGAAGCTAGCAGTGGAGGGTGCGGCGGCGTTGAGATCCCCTTCGGCTCCGAGCTCCATGTCTTCCTCAAGCTCCCGCGCCACCTCGCGGATGCAGAGCCGGGCGCGTGTGGACATGCCTGTCTTCGTCTGTCCGCGGTGCCGGGCGGGCGTTGATCGGAGGGTTTCTCAGACACCGAGGAACCAGAATCGTCCGTTCTACGTGTGCAGCGAGAATGGGGTAAGAATCGGGGCAATTGCACCATTTTCGTGGTCGGGATCTTTGAGCAATGGGTTGATCTGTTTGGTGTTCATGCAGGTGACATGCTTCTTTCTTTGGGTCGATGCTCTGGCCAAGACTCTGATGAATGAACTGCAAGAAGAGCATGAAGAATGGTTGCGCATGCTGCCACGAACGGCAGTGGCCGCACCACGAGCTCCGGAAGAAGAGATGGAGGGCGAAGCACGCACTGACAGAGAGCTAGCTGTTAAGCTTAGGATGTTGAAGAAGAAGGTTAGGAAGCTTGAAGATCAAGCACTACCAATACCCATTTGCAAATACTTTTGGGCATTTGTAGGTATGGTAATCGCACTGGTTGTAATGTTGAAAATGTATGGAAAGGCATGAATTATGGAGGAATTTGTAATCTTGAAATTGTCTGAGAAATTCACCTAGTTTAAATGTTGGTTAAAGTTGTTTAAATGTTGAAACAAAAAGAGAAGAAGTGACCAACATTTAAATATGTTGGAAAAAAAGAGAAGAAATTAGGAATTCAGAAACTTTTGATCAATGAAATGCAGCTCTCTGCTCTGCCTTTCTGTCCAAAAAAAAGGTTGCTCTTGGGCCAAATTCAGAGCGTAGAGCCAAGTGCAGGCTAGACTAATGGGCCAACTACATCCAATTAGGCCCATTCGGGGGTTCTCTTGCGTATTTTTCTGTTTTCTATTCTGATTTAATTTAGGCAGTAAATCATAATGCTGAAACTTTTTGTGGAAGCTAATTGAATTATTCCGGAGCCAAACAATTAGGGTTAGAAATTTTTTGAAGCTATTAATTAATCCAATTCAAATACACCGTGATTTAAATCAAAGACCAAAATGTCATGGAAAATGTGCCTCAGCTCTGGTAGAGGTTTACGCCAGGTGCCAAAATAAATGAACATTTTTTAAGGGCATTACATTGAGAAAAACATAATTTTTCTAAAAAAATGAAGGGTGGAAAATGCACAAAAAATTGGTGCGGCTGGGGACTCGAACCCAGGACCGCGTGGGTTTGTGGTGTTTAGGGCTGCGCTGGTAACTGCTAGGACAAATGGCAAGACTTTGACATGGGTAGGGAAGGAAGGTATACATAGTGAGACTGTGAATTTTTTTTTAAAAAAATAGTGAGACTGTGAATGTTTGCACACGCGTGAGAGTGGTTTTCCTTTGTTTTGCACTTAAATTTTGGAGGGTTGGAAGGTTGAAAATGTATGTTGCACTACCACATGATTTTGGTCAGAGTGGCACTTGGTTTAGGATTAGAGTGGCACTTGGTTTAGGATTTAAAGGGAATAAATTTGCATGTTAGTTCATGACTTTTTGTTTGAATGAAACCGAGGGCTTCTCACCCCCTCCGATTTTCATTAATAAAAACCACAAGTTCTTGAACTTCATGACTTGTTTAGGGAAGAAATGATATGTTTCGGCACAGACATTTTTTAACACACATAATAAACCCTAATAACTTAGATAAGATGAAACACACCGTACCATTACAATAACTTAGATAAGTTCACGGACACATGACGAAACATGACATGACACGACACGACATAGAAAAGAAATAAAATAAAAAACGAAACATGACGAGCTTGACTCCGGGCTTGAACATCTTCATCTTGACCTCCTTCTTCCACCTTGGCCGCGCGCGCCCCTTCAACACCGTCTTCATCTTCACACCTCCTCCTCCTCCTCGTAGGGAAGGGAGTGCATCTGGCCTGGAGCGGGGAAGATGCGCTCGTAGTTGGTGTAGATGTTGTAGACGGTGAAGAAGATGGCCTCGCAGCCGCACCAAAAGACTTGGCCGAGGAGCTCGCGCGCGTCAAACGGGTTGGTGAAGGTGACCGTGAGCAGTAGGAGGATGCCGCCGCGGTCACGAACCTCGTTGAGGGTGAACATCCTCGGCGAGCCCCGTGGGAGGTGGGCATAGCCGGCTCTGAGGAAGGTGCGGGTGAGTTTGACGGAACCCCTCCACCTTGAAATAGCCCACACACGGAGCTCCCTCTCCACGAGCACGCCCGGTGGGTAGCGCAGCTCCGGCACGACAGGCGGACGGTTGAAGGTCGGCCCGTTGAACTGCATCTTCACTTGGTCTCGCTTGGGGAGGGCTCGGTCGCTTGGGTGTTTGAAGTTGGAGAGGATCGGATCTGGCTTGTGGGTGGGAGAGGAAGAGAGGCACCCCATTTATAGGCCTTTGGGTGGGAGAGGAAGAGAGAAAGGATGAGAACGGTGTGTGTGAATCCGGACGCGTGTGTGTATCCGTTACGTTTTTCACACTTAAATTTTTGCACGAAAACGATGCATGGGGCGCGTGCGTGCATCTAAATCACTGCATAGCTCTTTGACCGGGCGGTGCATGTGAATCGCTGCCTTGAACCACTGCCGTGAACCACCTAGCTCGCATCGCTAGCCTAGCTCGCCTAGCGCGCCTCGCTCGCATGCATGCACGTCGCCGCCTCCCACGCATGCAAACCCACATCGCCGCCTCCATGCATGCAAGGTCTGGAAAGGCTGAGACGGGCTATTTACTGCAGTCTCAGGCCTAGACAACGAGACGGCCCAACGGTCCATCCAGCGCGCCCTGTATTTGTTAAAAAAACAATCTTCCAGCCAATCAGATTGCATCTCGCGGATCGCCCCCCTCCTCCCCGCAGATTCCTTCTAGAAGGGTTAGATCGACGGCCCTTGATCGCCGCTAGGGTTAGATGAACGGTCCTTGTTCAGCGCTAGGGTTAGTGGGGTTTGGGAGGGGTTTGGAGCAGTCAAAGCTATGTTTGACCAGATTTCAAATGAGCATAATAAATTAAATAAAAATCAGAAAAATAAAAAACCTGCGCACATAGTCTTCTTATGTCATATACTAACGATTTAAGTTGATAAACAAGCTTTACATACATTTAAATGATAAGTTCATGTGTATTGTATGATATCTCGAGTATCTCAAACTCTCTTGTATGAAGTGAAGAGAAGTGTTTTGGGGAAATGAACATGAAAATTTCAAAAAACTCACCACAGCTTCATTTTGGAGTGACTAAGAAGGATCCATGCTTAGTTTTTCATTTTGATGTTTTACACTTGTTTAAATCTTGGTCAAAATTAAGTTTGACCAGAATTCAAATGAGCAAAACAAATTAAAAAAATCAAAAAATGGAAAAACCAGCGCACATATTCTGTACATATAGAATATATGTATAGGAAAGTTATTTGGCTGATTTAGACAAGGTCGAAAAAAACCTTGCTTAGAAATGAGGCCGTTTACCCTACCTTTGGACCCCTCTTTTTAGCACATTTTTCATGAAAATTTCAAAAACCTCACCACAACTTCATTTTGGATTGACTAAGAAGTATTCAGGCTTAGTTTTTCATTTTGATGTTTTAGACTTGTTTAAATCTTGGTCAAAGTTAGGTTTGACCAGAATTTAAATGAGCAAAACAAAATTCAAAAAAATCAAAAAAAGGAAAAACCATGTGCTCATTCAAACATCATCCAACAGATATTTAAATATCATGTCAAACATACTTCTAACATAGGTCCAACATCATCCAACAGAAATACAATATGTCAAGTGAGAAATGTTTCATAATACAACATCATCCCTTATTCATAATGTTTCATAATTATTCATAGATAGCGTTGGGGCTTCTGTCTGTTCCTTGAGCTTCTTGCCATCACTTTGCTCCTCGTGCACCTTGTGCTCATTGTTTCTTATCTTCTTCTCTTGGTTGTCGGTACCTTGCGCGTCTTCTTCAAACCTACCATAGAGCTGTGCAAAACATAAACGGTAATGAGATCATGTCAAGTGATAGATGTACAGTAGTATTTGACCCTTGCAAGATTTACATACCTAGCAGAACTCACAACAACAGAAGGTTGGTCACCATTTGGAGCCTCACTTGGATCATCATTTGGAGCCTCACTTGGATCACCATGATCACCATTTAGAGCCTCACTTGGATCACCATTTGGAGCCTCACTTGAATCATTATTTGGAGGATATTTTGGATCATCGTCAAAATCATGCGGCTGTTGACCATCATCATTTGGAACCTCGTCAAAATCCACATCTGATGCAATCGGCTGTTGACCATCATTTTTATCATCTGTTGAGGCAACCAGCTGCTGACCAACATTTTCATCGAAGCCTTCATCGAAACTCTCTTAGAACGCTGAATCTACTGTGTTATCACAATACTTACCAAAATGACCAGACCAACCACACCTTGTGCACTTACGCTTCCTCGCTCCAAGTCCAGCTCCTTCGCTGCGAGGTCTGATTCAACTCTTCCTTGGTCTACCTGCTGCTCTCTTCAGAATTGGAGCGCAAAGCTTGAATCTGAAGGAAATAGGCCCTAGAGGCAATAATAAAGTTATTATTTATTTCCTTATTTCATGATAAATGTTTATTATTCATGCTAGAATTGTATTAACCGGAAACATAATACATGTGTGAATACATAGACAAACAGAGTGTCACTAGTATGCCTCTACTTGACTAGCTCGTTAATCAAAGATGGTTATGTTTCCTAACCATAGACAAAGAGTTGTTATTTGATTAACGGGATCACATCATTAGGAGAATGATGTGATTGACTTGACCCATTCCATTAGCTTAGCACTCGATCGTTTAGTATGTTGCTATTGCTTTCTTCATGACTTATACATGTTCCTATGACTATGAGATTATGCAACTCCCGTTTACCGGAGGAACACTTTGTGTGCTACCAAACGTCACAACGTAACTAGGTGATTATAAAGGAGCTCTACAGGTGTCTCCAAAGGTACATGTTGGGTTGGCGTATTTTGAGATTAGGATTTGTCACTCCGATTGTCGGAGAGGTATCTCTGGGCCCTCTCGGTAATGCACATCACATAAGCCTTGCAAGCATTGCAACTAATGAGTTAGTTACGAGATGATGTATTACAGAACGAGTAAAGAGACTTTCCGGTAACGAGATTGAACTAGGTATTGAGATACCGACGATCGAATCTCGGGCAAGTAACATACCGATGACAAAGGGAACAATGTATGTTGTTATGCGGTCTGACCGATAAAGATCTTCGTAGAATATGTAGGAGCCAATATGAGCATCCAGGTTCCGCTATTGGTTATTGACCGGAGACGTGTCTCGGCCATGTCTACATTGTTCTCGAACCTGTAGGGTCCGCACGCTTAAGGTTTCGATGACAATTATATTATGAGTTTATGAGTTTTGATGTACCGAAGGAGTTCGGAGTCCCGGATGAGATTGGGGACATGACGAGGAGTCTCGAAATGGTCGAGACGTAAAGATCGATATATTGGACGACCATATTCGGACATCGGAAAGGTTCCAAGTGGTTCGGGTATTTTTCGGAGTACCGGGGAGTTACGGGAATACGGGAGAAGAAGTATATGGGCCTTATTGGGATTTAGGGGAGAGGGAGAGGCAGGCCGCGCGCCCCCCCATTGACTAGTCTGAATTGGACTAGGGGGAGGGGCGGCGCCCCCTCCTTCCTTCTCTTCCCTCTTCCCCTTCCTTGTCTCCTACTCCTACTACATGGAAGGACTCCTAGTTGGACTAGGAAAGGGGGAATCCTACTCCCGGTGGGAGTAGGACTCCCCTAGGGCGCGCCATAGAGAGGGCCGACCCTCCCCTCCTCCACTCCTTTATATACGGGGGCAGGGGGCACCCCATAGACACACAAGTTGATCCACGTGATCGTTTTCTTAGCCGTGTGCGGTGCCCCCTTCCACCATACTCCTCGATAATATTGTAGCAGTGCTTAGGCGAAGCCCTGCGACGGTAGAACATCAAGATCGTCACCACGCCGTCGTGCTGACAGAACTCTTCCCCGACACTTTGCTGGATCGGAGTCCGGGGATCGTCATCGAGCTGAACGTGTGCTAAAACTCGGAGGTGACGTAGTTTCGGTGCTTGATCGGTCGGGCCGTGAAGACGTACGACTACATCAACCGCGTTGTCACAACGCTTCCGCCGTCGGTCTACGAGGGTACGTAGATCACACTCTCCCCTCTCGTTGCTATACATCACCATGATCTTGCGTGTGCGTAGGAAATTTTTTGAAATTACTACGTTCCCCAACAGTGGCATCCAAGCCTAGATTTTATGCATTGATGTTATATGCACGAGTAGAACACAAGTGAGTTGTGGGCGATATAAGTCATACTGCTTACTAGCATGTCATACTTTGGTTCGGCGGTATTGTTGGATGAAGCGGCCTGGACCGACATTACGCGTACGCTTACGCGAGACTGGTTCTACCGACGTGCTTTGCACACAGGTGGCTGGCGGGTGTCAGTTTCTCCAACTTTAGTTGAACCGAGTGTGGCTACGCCCGGTCCTTCCGAAGGTTAAAACAACACCAACTTGACAAACTATCGTTGTGGTTTTGATGCGTAGGTAAGAACGGTTCTTGCTAAGCCCGTAGCAGCCACGTAAAACTTGCAACAACAAAGTAGAGGACGTCTAACTTGTTTTTGCAGGGCATGTTGTGATGTGATATGGTCAAGACGTGATGAGATATAAGTTGTTGTATAAGATGATCATGTTTTGTTGAAGTTATCGGCAACTGGCAGAAGCCTTATGGTCGTCTCTCTATTGCATAAGATGCAAGTGCCCGATAATTGCTTTACTTTATCGCTATGCGATAGCAATAGTTGCAAGAGCAATTGTTGGCGAGACGACCATGTGACGACATATTGATATAGATCAAGATGATGAAGATCATGGTGTCATGTTGGTGACGTTATAGATCATGACAGTACTTTGGAGATGGAGATCAAAGGCGCAAGATGATGATGGTCATATCATGTCACATATTTTGATTGCATATGATGTTTATCTTTTATGCATCTTATCTTGCTTTGATTGACGGTAGCATTTTAAGATGATCTCTCACTAATTATCAAGAAGTGTTCCCCCTGAGTATGCACCGTCGCGAAAGTTCTTCATGCTGAGACACCACGTGATGATCGGGTGTGATAGGCTCTACATTCAAATACAACGGGTGCAAAACAGTTGCACACGCGGAATACTCAGGTTATACTTGACGGGCCAAGCATATACAGATATGGCCTCGGAACACGGAGACCGAAAGGTCGAGCGTGAATCATATAGTAGATATGATCAACATAGTGATGTTCATCAATGAAACTACTCCATCTCACGTGATGATCGGAAATGGTTTAGTTGATTTGGATCACGTGATCACTTAGAGGATTAGAGGGATGTCTATCTAAGTGGGAGTTCTTAAGTAATATGATTAAACTAAACTTAAATTTGTCATGAACTTAGTCCTGATAGTATTTTGCAAATTATGTTGTAGATCAATAGCTCGCGTTGTTGCTTCCCTGTGTTTATTTTGATATGTTCCTAGAGAAAAACTATGTTGAAAGATGTTAGTAGCAATGATGCGGATTGGATCCGTGATCTGAGGATTATCCTCATTGTTGCACAGAAGAATTATGTCATTGATGCACCGCTAGGTGATCGACCTATTGCAGGAGCAAATGCAGACGTTATGAACGTTTGGCTAGCTCAATATGATGACTACTTGATAGTTTAGTGCACCATGATTAACGGCTTAGAATCGAGACTTCAAAGATGTTTTGAACATCATGGATCATATGAGATGTTCCAGGAGTTGAAGTTAATATTTCAAGCAAATACCCGAGTTGAGAGATATGAAGTCTCCGACAAGTTCTATAGCTAAAAGATGGAGGAGAATAGCTCAAGCAGTGAGCATGTGCTCAGATTGTCTGGGTACTACAATCGCTTGAATAAAGTGGGAGTTAATCTTTCAGATAAAATAGTGATTGACAGAATTCTCTAGTCACCATCACCAAGTTAGTAGAACTTCGTGATGAACTATAATATGCAAGGGATAACAGAAACAATTCCCAAGCTCTTCGTGATGCTGAAATCAACGAAGGTAGAAATCAAGAAAAACATCAAGTGTTGATGATTGACGAGACCACTAGTTTCAAGAAAAGGGCAAAGGGAAGAAGGGGAACTTCAAGAAGAACGGCAAGCAAGTTGCTACTCAAGTGAAGAAGCCCAAGTCTGATCCTAAGCCTGAGACTAAGTGTTTCTACGGCAAAGGGACTGGTCACTGGAAGTGGAACTGCCCCAAGTATTTGGCGGATAAGAAGGATGGCAAAGTGAACATAAGTATATTTGATATACATGTTATTGATGTGTACTTTACTAGTGTTTATAGCAACCCCTCAGTATTTGATACTAGTTCAGTTACTATGATTAGTAACTTGAATCCGGAGTTGCAGAATGAACAAAGACTAGTTAAGGGTGAGGTGACGACGTGTGTTGGAAGTAGTTCCAAGATTGATATGATCATCATCTCACACTCCCTATACTTTCGGGATTAGTGTTGAACCTAAATAAGTGTTATTTGGTGTTTGCATTGAGCATGAATATGATATGATCATGTTTATTGCAATACGGTTATTCATTTAAGTTGGAGAACAATTGTTGTTCTGTTTACATGAATAAAACCTTATATGGTTACACACCCAATGAAAATGGTTCATTGGATCTCGATCGTAGTAATACACATATTCATAATATTGAAGCCAAAAGATGCAAAGTTAATAATGATAGTGCAACTTGTTTGTGGCACTGCCGTTTAGGTCATATTGGTGTAAAGCGCATGAAGAAACTCCATGCTGATGGACTTTTGGAATCACTTGATTATGAATCAGTTGATGCTTGCGAACCATGCTTCATGGGCAAGATGACTAAGACTCCGTTCTCCGGAACATTGGAGCGAGCAACAGATTTGTTGGAAATCATACATACTGATGTATGTGGTCCGATGAATATTGAGGCTCACGGCAGGTATCATTATTTTCTGATCTTCACAGATGATTTGAGCAGATATGAATATATCTACTTGATGAAACACAAGTCTGAAACATTTGAAAAGTTCAAAGAATTTCAGAGTGAAGTGGAGAATCATTGTAACAAAAATAAAAGTTTCTACGATATGATTGCAGAAGTAAAATATTTGAGTTACGAGTTTGGCCTTCAGTTAAAAACAGTGTGAAATAGTTTCACTACTCATGCCACCTGGAACACCACAGTGTAATGGTGTGTCCGAACGTCATAACCGTACTTTATTAGATATGGTACGATCTATGATGTCTCTTACCGATCTACCACTATCGTTTTGGGGTTATGCATTAGAGACAGCTGCATTCACGTTAAATAGGGCACCATCTAAATCTGTTGAGACGACACCGTATGAACTGTGGTTTGGCAAGAAACCTAAGCTGTCATTTCTTAAAGTTTGGGACTGCAATGCTTATGTGAAAAAGTTTCAAAATGATAAGCTCGAACCCAAATCGGAGAAGTAAATCTTCATAGGATACCCAAAAGAAAATGTTGGGTACACCTTCTATCACAGATCCGAAGGCAAGTTATTCATTGCTGAGAATGGATCCTTTCTAGAGAAGGAGTTTCTCTCGAAAGAAGTGAGTGGGAGGAAAGTAGAACTTGATGAGGTAACTGTACCTGCTCCCTTATTGGAAAGTAGTTCATCACAGAAATCTGTTCCTGTGACTACTACACCGATTAGTGAGGAAGCTAATGATGATGATCATGTAACTTCAGATCAAGTTACTACCGAACCTCGTAGGTAAACTAGAGTGAGATCCGCACCAGAGTGGTACGGTAATCCTGTTCTGGAGGTCATGTTACTTGACCATGACGAGCCTACGAACTATGAGGAAGCCATGATGAGCCCAGATTCCGCGAAATGGCTTGAGGCCATGAAATCTGAGATGAGATCCATGTATCAGAACAAAGTATGGACTTTGATTGACTTGCCCAAAGATCGGTGAGCCATTGAGAGTAAATGGATCTTCAAGAGGAAGACGGACGCTGATAGTAGTGTTACTATCTACAAAGCTAGAATTGTCGCAAAAAGTTTTTCGACAAGTTCAAGGTGTTGACTACGATGAGAGTTTCTCACCCGTATTTATGCTTAAGTCTGTCCGAATCATGTTAGCAATTGCCGCATTTTATGAAATCTGGCAAATGGATAAACAAAACTGCATTCCTTAATGGATTTATTAAAGAAGAGTTATATATGATGCAACCAGAAGGTTTTGTCAATCCTAAAGGTACTAACAAAATATGCAAGCTCCATCGATCCATCTATGGACTAATGCAAGCATCTCGGAGTTGGAATATACGCTTTGATAAGTTGATCAAAGCATATAGTTTTATACATACTTGCGGTGAAGCCTGTATTTACAAGAAAGTGAGTGGGAGCACTACAGCATTTCTGATAAGTATATGTGAAAGACATATTGTTGATCGGAGATAATGTAGAATTATTCTGCAAAGCATAAAGGAATATTTGAAAGGAGTTTTTCAAAGAAAGACCTCGGTGAAGCTGCTTACATATTGAGCATCAAGATCTATAGAGATAGATCAAGATGCTTGATAAGTTTTTCAATAAGTACATACCTTGACAAGATTTTGAAGTAGTTCAAAATGGAACAGTCAAAGAAGAAGTTCTTGCCTGTGTTACAAGGTGTGAAATTGAGTAAGACTCAAAACCTGACCACGACAGAAGATAGAAAGAGAATGCAAGTCATTCCCTATGCCTCAACCATAGGTTCTATAAAGTATGTCATGCTGTGTACCAGAACTATTGTATACCTTACACTGTTTTTGGCAAGGGAGTACAATAGTGATCTAGGAGTAGATCACTGGACAGCGGTCAAAATTATCCTTAGTGGAATAAGGATATGTTTCTCGATTATGGACATGACAAAAAGGTTCGTCATAAAGGGTTACGTCGATGCAAATTTTGACACTAATCTAGATGACTTTAAGTCTCAATCTGGATACATATTGAAAGTGGGAGAAATTAGCTATAGTAGCTCCGTGCAGAGCATTGTTGACGTAGAAATTTGCAAAATACATACGGATCTGAATATGGCAGACCCGTTGACTAAACTTCTCTCACAGGCAAAACATGATCACACCTTAGTACTCCTTGGGTGTTAATCACATAGCGATGTGAACTAGATTATTGACTCTATTAAACCCTTTGAGTGTTGGTCACATAATGATGTGAACTATTGGTGTTAAATCACATGGCAATGTGAACTAGATTGTTGACTCTAGTGCAAGTGGGAGACTGAATGAAATATGCCCTAGAGGCAATAATAAAGTTATTATTTATTTCCTTATTTCATGATAAATGTTTATTATTCATGCTAGAATTGTATTAACCGGAAACATAATACATGTGTGAATACATAGACAAACAGAGTGTCACTAGTATGCCTCTACTTGACTAGCTCGTTAATCAAAGATGGTTATGTTTCCTAACCATAGACAAAGAGTTGTTATTTGATTAACGGGATCACATCATTAGGAGAATGATGTGATTGACTTGACCCATTCCGTTAGCTTAGCACTCGATCGTTTAGTATGTTGCTATTGCTTTCTTCATGACTTATACATATTCCTATGACTATGAGATTATGCAACTCCCGTTTACCGGAGGAACACTTTGTGTGCTACCAAACGTCACAACGTAACTAGGTGATTATAAAGGAGCTCTGCAGGTGTCTCCAAAGGTACATGTTGGGTTGGCGTATTTCGAGATTAGGATTTTTCACTCCGATTGTCAGAGAGGTATCTCTGGGCCCTCTCGGTAATGCACATCACATAAGCCTTGCAAGCATTGCAACTAATGAGTTAGTTGCGAGATGATGTATTACGGAATGAGTAAAGAGACTTGCCGGTAACGAGATTGAACTAGGTATTGAGATACCGACGATCGAATCTCGGGCAAGTAACATACCGATGATAAAGGGAACAACGTATGTTGTTATGCGGTCTGACCGATAAAGATCTTCGTAGAATATGTAGGAGCCAATATGAGCATCCAGGTTCCGCTATTGGTTATTGACCGGAGACGTGTCTCGGCCATGTCTATATTGTTCTCGAACCCGTAGGGTCCGCACGCTTAAGGTTTCGATGACAAATATATTATGAGTTTATGAGTTTTGATGTACCGAAGGAGTTCAGAGTCCCGGATGAGATCGGGGACATGACGAGGAGTCTCGAAATGGTCGAGATGTAAAGATTGATATATTGGACGACTATATTCGGACATCGAAAAGGTTCCGAGTGATTCGGGTATTTTTCGGAGTACCGGGAAGTTACGGGAATACGGGAGAAGAAGTATATGGGCCTTATTGGGCTTTAGGGGAGAGGGGGAGGCAGGCCGCCCCCCCCCCCCATTGACTAGTCCGAATTGGACTAGGGGGAGGGGCGGTGCCCCCTCCTTCCTTCTCTTCCCTCTTTCCCTTCCTTGTCTCCTACTCCTACTACATGGAAGGACTCCTAGTTGGACTAGGAAAGGGGGAATCCTACTCCTGGTGGGAGTAGGACTCCCCTAGGGCGCGCTATAGAGAGGGTCGGCCCTCCCCTCCTCCACTCCTTTATATACGGGGGCAGGGGGCACCCCATAGACACACAAGTTGATCCACGTGATCGTTTTCTTAGCCGTGTGCGGTGCCCCCTTCCACCATACTCCTCGATAATATTGTAGCGGTGCTTAGGCGAAGCCCTGCGACGGTAGAACATCAAGATCGTCACCACGCCGTCGTGCTGCTGGAACTCTTCCCCGACACTTTGCTGGATCGGAGTCCGGGGATCGTCATCGAGCTGAACGTGTGCTAAAACTCGGAGGTGTCGTAGTTTCGGTGCTTGATCGGTCGGGCCGTGAAGATGTACGACTACATCAACCGCGTTGTCATAACGCTTCCGCTGTTGTTCTACGAGGATACGTAGATCACACTCTCCCCTCTCGTTGCTATACATCACCATGATCTTGCGTGTGCGTAGGAAATTTTTAAAAATTACTACGTTCCCCAACAGAATCCAGGGTCCACCATGTCCCATTATTGTTTTCCCTCCATAGCAGGCAAGGCATAAGTATATGTGGCTTTGAACCTTGCAACAGAGTAGTAATCATGCACATATTGTTGTATGTTCCCTGCTGGACCTGGGAGAGAAGTGATGAAAAACAAGTCATGAATGCATGGCAACCCAGTTATCTGCCATTGCCTACAACTGCAAGTTCTAGCTTCTAAATCCACTGGATATCTCCATTCCCTCTTCTCTTTATCCAAATATGATATCTCTGCTGTGATACCCGAGCAAAGAGTCATGTTCATTTCCAAGCCTGTTGTCTTCTGCTTCAGTTCATTCATCACGGCAGGGATGATAATGTGGCCCATGAATTTTGCCTCGGCTATTCCTGCACGATAATGAAATTTCTGCATGTATTCTATCCTTATCCTGTCAAGCAAATCCACCACATAATGACCCTTTAGTTTCCGGATCGTTGAGTTGAAAGACTCTGCTAGATTATTGTGCACATAGTCAACTTTGCTCACTTCACTGAATTGGCTTCTGGCCCATAACTTGGAGTGGTGTGTTTCCAAGTATTCTTTCACTTTGGGATTCATGTATAACTGCCTCAAGTGGTAGTTGTGCTTCTTCACACTGCATGTCAAAGATGCTGGCCATAAATTATCGGTATACACCTTTCCTTTGAATTTCTTCATGAAATTTGCAGCAAGGTGACGCATGCATTCCCTATGCTCTACTCCAGGGAACACATTGTCCACAGCCATTTCTAAACCTTTGCAGGCATCTGTATGAATGACCAACCCATTGGGATGTGCAATAGCCCGGCGGAGATTATGCAAAAACCAAGTCCAGCTCTCCTCAGACTCTGTCTCCAGCACACCATAGGCAACTGGAAATACAAAACTATGTGCATCAGCTGCACAAGCTGCTACTAACTGTCCTTTAAACCTCCCTGTGAGAAAAGTGGCATCAATAGCCAAATAAGGCCTGCAGCCTGCCAAAAAACCCCGGCGACAAGCCTCAAAGCAGACAAAAACCCTCCTAAAGCATTCCTTGGTCTTTGTCACTCCCCTGAATGTGTACTCCACGGTGTGGTGATCAATATCTACAATACTACCTGGGCTTGTCCTCTCCACTTCACCTTTGAATGCATACAACAATTGAAAACTTTCCTGCCAGTTACCATAAATAGAATCCATAGCATGTTGTTTACCATTGAACAACCTCATGTATGGTAAATCTATCTTGAACTTATCTTTGATGTTCATCTGCAATTCCGTTGGACCCACTTGCTGGTTTTCTTTCACTCACTTCTTTACTTCTTCTGCCACCCATCTTGACTTGGCTCTACTGATTGTATCCTTCCTAAGGGTTGATTCCTGTCATGTGTGCTTAAAAGGGTTCACTTTGACCTGAACATTAGTGCTATTCCGCATTTTAGATGCAAGCAGCCTCCATGGACAACCTTCAGTCGGACAGTGCACTCTGTAACGTACTTGATCGCTCTTGTCAACTTTGAAAGTACGTTCTACCTTGATGCAGTATGTCACAAGTGCATTTCTACACTCATTCATGGAAGCAAAAACTGTACCTTCTTCCATATGAGGGTTCAAAGGGTCCCATTCAACAGCTGCAAGGTCTTCGTCCTCACCCATCGCGTCATCATCCACACAGACTGCATTGTGAGCCTCATCTTGGTTTTCAGTTCGAGGTGCCCGTCGTAAATTCCGAATAACATCAGAATATAGCTTCTCTTCATCAACCCCAGAATTGTAGCCATCAGGCTCCACTTCAAGGGGGACCCTACTATTGTTGCCCACACTTGTCGAGCCACCACGTCGCCGTGCACCAACTGAACTGTTCTGGCTAGAGATGCCTTTACGATGACTTGGTTCTCCCCGAGATGTTGCACCCGCCATCCTAGGTCCAAATGCCTTCTCAAGCACATCAACTTGCAGCCTCACATGAAAATTATCTTTCTCTTTATGCCTAACAAACATGGTAGCTAGCTCTTCATCATTACTAAATGTCACCCAATTCTTTTCCCCATCATAGTATTTGTATACCACTTCATGAAGCAAACCCCAAGGATATTGGCTACAAATTACCTCCCCAAATTGTCTGAAACTCCAATTACTAGCCATTGGCAACCGATAATCAAAACCTCCTTGGTATTTCTTCTTATCCTTTGCATCGAACATGTACCGGTCCCTTCTAATGTGCACCATGAAAGCAAACCGCAACTCCATCCTAACCGGCGAAAAACAGAGACGCAATCAGCACACTAATTGGGCAAACCTACTCGAATTGAGTGTTCAAATGCACAACTAAGCTCAATCTAAACAAGAGGCGAGACTTACCCCTCGGGAACCCAGTCGTGGACGCGGCGGATCTCTGGCCCGATGCCTGCCTCGCCAAATACTCCGGGGTCGCCGCTGCTCACCATTTCGCCCTAGGGTTCTTCCTCCTAGTTCAAATAGCTCCAGCAGCCCCCCCCCCCACCTTTGAGCGCTCCGGCCGGGCGCACGGAAGGAGGCCGCGCCGCGGATCGAACAGGTGGCGGGCGCCCCACCCGTGGCGTCGCTGGAAGGTGGTGGGCGTCACAGGTAGCCGTGGAGCGTAGGCGCAGGGAGGTAGCGGCGGAGCAGGCCGTGCAGCTGGTGGCGGGGCAGGTGCTGGCCGCGGCGCAGGTGGCGTTGGCGGCGGCGCAGGACAGCCGACCGGGCGGATGGGTGTGAGCTAGAATGATTTGGGAATTTAGTTGCACAGGCCTACATGTCAGCTCCGGACCCACGTCCATGCGGTCCCACGTGTAAGCTCCGGACCCACAACCACTAACGCCGGCGGACGGAATGGACTCAAATATGGCTGTTTGGCCTCGTCATAGTTACTGTGCTCGGACTAGGGGCAAAACTGAGGACAATTCGCATCTGAGGGCAAAATTGAGCACATGGACACCACTGAGGGCAAAAGGATAATTAACCCTAAAAGATACTCCCTCCATTCCAAAATAAGTGTCTTTTATACTAAATCAAAGACACTTATTTTGGGACAGGGGAGTAGTTGAGATCTCAGTTCTGTGAATTACAATACATTCGGATGATCAGCCATTGAACAAATAATAATGTAGAAATCTCGCTGCAAAATCGAATCAACAAAACACCGGCTATTGCCGTGCGGGTGTGCATGCGTTTGAGAAAGGCACAGTTTTTCATCGGAACATTATTTACATATACATTATTTCATTAGCTTAGGTACCTACGCATGCTCTTGATGTCAAGGATCTTCTCATACTCTTCGAGATCTTCATCATCACCAGTATCATAATCATCAACATCATATCTAAGGGAGTCCATATAATAATCAAAGTAAACCTCGGCTAATTCTGGATCAGACCGCCAACAAGGACGATATCCACAGGCAGGGGAATAGGGATGGTAGTAAGTACAACCAGCCAAGTACCCATAGTCCTCATAATTGTCGCTCTTGTACTCACGATCATCCATGTTGATCCGAGCAAGCTTCACTTGTAGCCTGTCATCAATGGCAATAGGTTTGCACTCTCGCATGTTGAGGTACTCTAGGTCGTGGCAGTTGTCAAGAATGGCTACCAGTCCTTCACTATGGAAGGTATGGCCGACAAGATGCAAGGTACGTAGCTTGTGCATACTTGCAGCCGCAAATGCTACCGCATTACCATTTGCGAAGTACATTCCCGCGACATGTCTGAAGTGCTTTAGCAAGGGGCATGCTCTAGCAACAAGTTCAAACACCCTCATGCTATGTATACTTGAACAGTGGGAAATCTCGAGCTCCTCAAAGCAGGGGTAACATCTTGATCGCCTTTTCAAATCCTTGATCGGAGACAGATGAGCTAATGAGATGAAGGCTCTTTAGCAAGGGTGCCCTGCAAGGTAACATGAGATACGAATAATGATTCGAATAATTAAGTATGCAATTTCTGGTTCGAAAAAATTCAAGTAGACCACTAATTCAAAATTGACGGATCGACCTTTCCTAGTTCAAATAAATTTGTAACAATTCTCAGAAAATGGTGATAACTGAAGGGAGCAAGAAAGAAGAACCCTGCTTGTGGTACGGTTTGTGGAAAACCTAGGAACAGGACACAGTTTGCAGATGATTTATAGTACTAAGGTTCAGGGTTTAGGATAGAACGAAATGTTACTGCTCGGCGAGGATGAGGAGGATGTCGTCGTTGACGCGCTCGCACAGGAAGGCCTCGCACTGGCCGGCGCCGAGCCGCAGGGCCTTCCGCACCATGGTCTCGAGGCTCCACTCGCGGCAGAACGGCGGGACGAACCACAGGCCGCCGCGCAGGTCGATGCGGCGCCACAGCTCCGGCTCCTCCCGGGCGGCGCGGCGCCAGGAGCGGCACACGCCCGCCACGCCGCCGATCAGCAGCTCGGCCTGGTCCAGCCTGTGGAGGATGCACGAGATCAGGTCCTGGTGCAGCTCCGCCCAGTCCCTCTCCGGCGGCGCCCTTTTCTTGGAATACCGGCTTCGCTGTGATGCCCTCGCCAGCGGCGCCATCGCGATCGCGATCGCGCAGGGCGCCGTTAACGACGACTGAGCTGGCCTCGCGCAGTCGCACTGGCTTCGATCGATCATTTTATAGTGCGCGCGCGCGGTAGGTCGGCTGCTCGTTAGCGTGACCCCGTCACGGCCCGTTTGTGATGGGATGGGCCCACATGTTGAGCTCTCGACTGGGTTTTTTCGAGAGAGCAATTGTCAAAAAAAAACTAGTTATTTGCTCAAAATAAACCTGGTTAGTATTTTCTTGTGATCCTGATGCAATTCCAATGAACATAGTTATAGATCAATAAAGGTCGTGGCCGTTTTGTTCTAAAAAACAAATGAAAAAAATACCCTTGCGAGAGACCTCCGGGGGTCATAATTTTTATTTCTTTTATGATGAAAAGGAGGATTACCCCGTCCTTCACATCAATTGATGCACACAGCCATTGGGGTCACTTTTGATTCTCTGAGAGCAAGCCAAGGGATGCCTCTATCCGCCGCCACATGTCGCGTGCTGCACTCCCACTAAATTTCATTTTTCTTTTCGTACATGTTTTTTGGGTTTTAGATGGGGTTTTTTTCACCTTTTTTGTTTTCTCTAGGTTTTAGAGAAAAAATAGTGAACTCTTTTGTGCGCGGAAAAAGATTGTGCTTCCATGAGAAGCAGAGATATTGATTTGCTTCTTGTGAATGCATAGATTTGCTTCTCCGACGAAAAAATTGTGCTTCCATAAGAAGCACAGATTTGCTTTCGCGAGAAGTATGGTTGTGCTTCTCCAGAAAAAAAAAGTGCTACCACACGAATCACAATTTTGATTTCGCGAAAAGCATAATTGCGCTTCTTGGAAAGGTAAACAGATTGTGCTTCCATGAAAAGCATATATTTACTTCTCATGGAGGCATAGATTTGCTTCTGTGGGAAGTACATCTCTGTGCTTCTCGAAAAGGTAAAAATGAAAATGAGATTTGTGCTTCTCGTGGAGGCACAGATTTACTTCCGCAAGAAGTACAAAAAGGGAAAAAGGTAAAAAAAAAAAAGAGCTTTTAGCTCCGGGTGTTTTCTTTTGCATTTTCTCGTTAAAAAAATATTTTGTCGAAACCTATTAACATGGGATCTTTTGAGTATCTCAGTGCAAGAAATTCAATGATGAAAATGGTTCAGGATTTAGACGTACGGTTCAATAGAAAACGTTTTTAATAAACGGCTATGAAAAAAAGAAAAAACTCCCAGATTGTGACGCCTGAGAAGATGAGAGTGACCTTTTCAAGGGTAACCCTTAACTAGTGATTTTGCTTTTTCGACGAGTAATTCTCCTCCGGTTGTTCTCGGTTCCTTCTCTATGTAACTTCAGATATATAAATATATATATATATAGACACACATAAGTACCACTTCAATCGCACCCGTATCCATCCCCTCTTGTTAGGGTTAGACATACTCTCGGCAGCACCAAGCGGCGCTGAGGGAGTCCTGGATTAGGGGGTCTCCGGACAGCCGGACTATCTCCATTGGCCGGACTGTTAGACTATGAAGATACAAGATTGAAGACTTCGTCTCGTGTCCGGATGGGACTCTACTTGGCGTGGATGGCAAACTAGGCAATACGGATATGGATATCTCCTCCTTTGTAACCGACCTTGTGTAACCCTAACTCTCTCCGGTGTCTATATAAACCGAAGGGTTTTAGTCCGTAGCACAACAACCACAACATATAATCATACCACAGGCTAGCTTCTAGGGTTTAGCCTCTCTGATCTCGTGGTAGATCTACTCTTGTACTACCCATATCATCAATATCAATCAAGTAGGACGTAGGGTTTTACCTCCATCAAAAGGGCCCGAACCTGGGTAAAACATTGTGTCCCCTGCCTCCTGTTACCATCCGACCTAGACGCACAATTCGGGACCCCCTACCCGAGATCCGCCGGTTTTGACACCGACATTGATGCTTTCATTGAGAGTTCCTCTGTGTCGTCGCCCTTAGGCTTGATGGCTCCTACTATCATCGATAGCAATGCGGTCCAGGGCGAGACTTTTCTTCCCGGACAGATCTTCGTATTCGGCGGCTTTGCACTGCGGGCTAATTCGCTTGGCCATCTGGAGCAGATTGAAAGCTATGCCCTTGGCCGTCAGGTCAGATTTGAAAGTTTGGACTATACGGCCGACATCCACGGAGATTTGATCTTCGACGGATTCGAGCCACAGCCGGGCGCGCCGCACTGTCACGACGGGTATGACCTAGCTCTGCCGCCAAACAGTACCCCAGAGGCCGCGCCCGCATCAGCTCCGACCCTTAACTCAGAGCCAACTGCGCCAATCGAGGACGGGTGGCTAGACACCGCCTCAGGGGCTGCAGTCTCAACGGCGATCGAGCCGAACACCAACCTAATCCTCTGCGAAGCCCGTGACTCCAAGGTGCCGGACTCTTTTTCGGACTCCGAACCGTCCGCGCCCCTGCCAATCGAATCCGTTTGGGCGTCGATCATGGAATTCACCGCCGTGGATATCTTTTAGCACTCGCCCTTCGGCGACATTCTGAATTCACTAAGGTCTCTCTCTTTGTCAGGAGAGCCCTTGCCGGACTATGGCCAACAGGATTGGGATGCGGACGACGAAGAAATTCGACGCCCACCCACCACCCACTTCGTAGCCACTATCGATGATTTAACTGACATGCTCGACTTCGAATCCGAAGACATCGACTGTATGGACGAGATGTAGGAGACGAACATGAACCAGCGCCTATAGGGCACTGGAAAGCCACCTCGTCATATGACATATACATGGTGGATACACCCAAAGAAGGCAATGGCGATGAGATAGCGGAGGATGACCCCTCCAAGAAGCAACCCAAGGGCCAACGTCAGTGGCGCCACTCTAGGTCCCGCCAAAGCAAAAGTGGTGATACCGGCATAGGAGATAATAGCACTCTGGATAGTGCCAAAGACAACAACATTCCCCTCCAGCAAGATTCAGAGCATGAGGATGGAGGAGCCAGCTCTCCTGAGAGAGCGGCAGATGGAGAGGAGGAGGATGACAATTACATGCCCCCCTCCGAAGACGAGGCAAGCCTCGGCGACGATGAATTCGCCGTACCAGAGGATCCCGTCGAACAAGAGCGCTTCAAGCGCCGGCTTATGGCCACGGCAAATAGCCTGAAGAAAAAGCAGCAGCAGCTTCAAGCTGATCAAGATCTGCTAGCTGACAGATGGACTGAAGTCCTCGCGGCCGAGGAATATAAACTCGAGCGCCCCTCCAAGAATTACCCAAAGTGCAGGTTACTACCCCGACTGGAGGAGGAAGCGTATGATACGGCTGATCGGCCACCTCGTGGCCGCGATAGAGAGGCATTCCAGCCAAAAGCTCAGCCTCCACCCCGACACCATTAAAATAAAAAGGCATGGAGAGATACGCCAGATCTGCGAGACATATTCGAGGACAAAGCAAAGCATGCAAGATCGATCTATGGATAACGATAGCGGACTACTCTGCGAGACGATAAACGTCACGCCGGATACAGTAAAAACAAATCCGGCCGGGCCAAAGACAGCGGGCAAGACCCTTTCGAGCTGCGTCGCGATATAGCCCAATACAGAGGCGCCGCACACCCCTTATGCTTCACAGATGAAGTAATGGAACATCAATGTCCAGAAGGTTTCAAACCTGTAAATATTGAATCATACGACGGCTCAACATATCCCGCAGTATGGATCGAGGATTTCCTCCTCCACATCCACATGGCCCGCGGTGATGACTTACACGCCATCAAATACCTCCCACTAAAGCTCAAAGGACCAGCGCGGCATTGGCTTAACAGCTTGCCAGCGGACTCCATTAGCTGTTGGGAAGATCTGGAAGCCGCATTCCTCGACAAATTTCAGGGCACTTATGCGCGATCACCAGACGGCGATGACTTGAGCCACATAATTCAGCAACCAGAAGAGTCGGCCAGGCAATTCTAGACTCGGTTCCTTACAAAGAAAAATCAGATCGTCGATTGTCCGGATGCAGAGGCCTTAGCGGCTTTCAAACACAACATCCGAGCCGAGTGGCTAGCCCGGCACCTTGGTCAGGAAAAGCCGAAATCTATGACAGCTCTCACGACGCTCATGACCTGCTTTTGTGCGAGAGAAGACAGCTGGCTAGCTCACAGTAATAACATATCAAAGAACCATGGTACCCCGGATACCAAGGACGGCAATAGCAGGTCACGTCGCAATAAACATAAGCGCCGCATTAACAACAAAAATACCGAGGATACGACAGTCAATGCCGGATTCAAAAGCTCTAAACCCGGTCAGCGGAAAAAGACATTCAAACAAAGTACGCCGGGTCCGTCCAGCTTGGACCGTATACTCGATCGCTCGTGTCAAATACACGGAACCCCAGACAAACCAACCAATCACACCAACAGGGATTGTTGGGTGTTCAAGCGGGCCGGCAAGTTAATTGCCGAAAACAAGGACAAGGGGCCGCATAGCGATGACGAGGAGGAGCCCCGGCAGCCGCACACCGGAGGACAGAAGAGGTTGCCCCTACAAGTGCGGACGGTGAACATGATATACGCAACCCACTTCCCCAAGAGGGAGCGGAAGCGTGCGCTCATGGACGTATATGCGTTGGAGCCAGTAGCCCCAAAATTCAACCCTTGGTCCCCCTGTCCGATCACCTTCGATCGCAGGGACCATCCCACTAGTATCCGTCATGGAGGATTTGCCGCACTGGTCCTAGACCCAATCATTGACGGATTCCACCTTACTCGAGTCCTTATGGATGGCGGCAGCAGACTGAACCTGCTTTATCAGGACACAGTGCACAAAATGGGTATAGACCCCTCAAGGATCAAACCCACAAAAACGACCTTTAAAGGCATCATTCCAGGTGTGGAGGCTTATTGCACAGGCTCAATTACACTGGAAGTGGTCTTCGGATCCCCGGATAATTTCCGAAGTGAAGAGTTAATCTTCGATATAGTCCCGTTCCGCAGTGGTTATCACGCGCTGCTCGGGCGAACCGCATTTGCTAGATTCAATGTGGTACCGCATTATGCATACCTCAAGCTCAAGATGCCAGGACCTCACGGAGTTATTACAGTCAATGGAAACACAGAGCGCTCTCTCCGAACAGAGGAGCACACCGCGGCCCTCGCAGCAGAAGCGCAAAGCAGCCTCTCAAGGCAATCAACCAGTTCGGCGCTTCAAAGCCCGGACACCTTCAAGCACGCTCGGGGCAATCGGCAAATAGACCGCCTGGAGCGATCTGAGCTCGCGTAGCAATACGGCGGCCACCCCAATCCCAGCCCAACGGCGAAACTCGTGCCGCGCGTACATAATTACGCATTAAAAATACCATGGGCACAGGTGGGGAGGGGGGCACAACTGCGGCACGCCCCAAGACGCGGCTTAAACCGCACTAGGGGCTTCCCGTTTGGTTATTTTTCTTTTTCTCGGGACCTTAATCTTTGGAAACACTGTCCGGCAGCACTAAACACATGATGCAGCAACCAAGGAGGCAGACAGCTACGTCATACCACGGAATTCCCAGGTGGATTACAGTAACGAGCGAAATATTCGATTTAATATCATTCCTCAGCTTGCCCTTGGAAGGGACATAGTCCTACTCTTTGCTTATCGCACTATCTGTATCACTCTGCTTTAACGCAATTTTTTGAATAAACAATGCATGACATTACGACTATTATTGCATTCTTGTTATATATATATATGTGTGTGTGTGTGTGTGTGTGTTCATTAATGACGCCTTGCAACCGTACACCTTGGTACGGCTAATACACCAGGGGCTTACGTACCTCACAATACGGTGTGAAAAGTCCGAACACTTTCACAAGTGCGGCACCCCGAACTTATAGCATTATATGCATCAGCTCCGAATCATGTCTTTGGTCAAATGTTGGGTTTGCCCGGCTCCTATGTTTTGGTACCTTACGTTCCGCTCTATCGGCTAATGTAGCGCTAGGAGAACTACTGCGATTGTGTCCCGGTTCTGCTGGGTTCCGCACCTCAGTAGAGAAAGCTAAAACTGACTCATGATAAGGCGAGAGACTGGTCGCTGTTCGGCGAGGTTTTCGAGTCCCTAAAGACTTATGCCGCTTAGAGCGAGGGGCCGGCCCTGTCCGGCTTAAAGGCGTGTATCGCGCCCCAAATTCGGCCTTCCGAATACCGCCGAAATTTAAAATTATAGAATTCTATGGCTAAGTGAGAGTGATAAAGCATTATTAGTCTGGTTGCCTTGTTCGCTGTGCTGAGCACCTTCCTCGAAGGACCCAAACATGGGAACAAGAGTGCTCAGGTTTTTCCCGAACACCCCAGCACTCGTGGCATGGGGGCAGAAGCCGAGGACTAGCCATCTCTCAGATTGGATAAACAGCCAAACAGAAGGTAATATTTTAAATTCAAACAAGCGTTGCAAACCGCATATGAAACAAGTTTCCATAAATACAGGATAAAACGAGCAAGTCTCACTCAAATATTACATCTTTGGAACACTCGTCCGCTATGAGACGGGCACCTAGCAGAACACCCTCGTAGTACATCTCGGGGTGGCGATGCTCCTTGCCCTCCGGCGGCCCCTCCTTGATCAGCTTCACGGCGTCCAGCTTGACCCACTGCAATTTCACACGGGCGAAAGCCCGACGTGCACCTTCAATGTAGACAGATCGCTTGACGACCTTCAGCCGCGGGCAGGCATCCACAAGCCGCCTCACCAGGCCGAAGAGGCTGTTCGGAAGGGTGTCGCCAGGCCACATCTGGACTATAAAGCTCTTCATGGCCCGATCGGCCGCCTTATGTAGCTCGACCATCTGCTTCAGCTGGTCGCTCATTGGCACCGGGTGTTCGGCCTCAGCATACTGAGACCAGAACAGCTTCTCCGTTGAGCATCCATCCTCAGCCTGGTAAAATTGTGCGGCATCGGACACGCTGCAGGGCAAATCTGCGAATGCTCCTAGAGAGCTCCGGATTCGGGTAAGTAATCAGTAATTTACTTTTACATGCTTGCTTTGCATATAGAAAGCCTTACCCGCCGCTATCTTCTTCATTGCGTCGATCTCCTGGAGGGCCTTTTGGGCTTCAGCCTTGGCACTTCTTGCGCTCTCGAGGGCCGCGGCAAGCTCAGACTCCCGCGTCTTTGAGTCAAGTTCCAATGCCTCGTGCTTCGCCACGAGAGTCTGGAGCTCTTCCTGCACCTCGCCCACCCGAGCCTCGTGCTTCTCTCGCTCGGTGCGCTCCTTGGCCGTGTTATTTTCGGCCTTGGTTAGCGCTTGCTTCAGGGTCGCCACCACGGTCGTGGCCCCTGGCAAATATACGTTGATCCTGTCATTTTGCAATCGCGTCTTCTTTTATATATACATATCTATAGACAGGGTATTACTTACCCTTGTTCTCCTCGAGCTGCCTCTTGGCAAGGCCGAGCTCTTTCCTGGACCGCTCGAGGTCCTGCTTTAGTACGGCGACCTCCGCAGTCAGTGCGGCGGACGCCAACAGCGAAGCCTGCATATGCATATTGACATACTTATATTAGACTCCCGCGATATTATTTGATCCTCTGTTCGGCTTTTCTTTGTGAACACCGAACAAAGCATCAGGGGCTACTGTCTATGCGGTAATATTTCTACTACATTTTAAAACACTTACCTCAAAACCTGTTAGAAGGCTAGCACAGGCTTCGGTCAATCCGCTCTTGGCGGACTGAACCTTCTGGATCACCGCACTCATGATAGTGCGGTGCTCCTCGTCGATGAAAGCGCTGTGAAGCGCTTCCAGCAGATTGTCCGGCGCCTCTGGATGGACAGAGGTCACCGGCACAGGCGTCTTGCCCCTCTTAGAAGGAGGCCACCTGCCCGAGCCCGAAACCGCTGGAGGGTCCGGCGCGGTGTTCGGCTGAGGGCCGAACTCGGAGCTCTCAGGGGCCCTGTCCCCTCGGCTCCCGAAGTCCGGAAGGTCGCCTTGAGGCGCCTCCAGGACTGTCTCCCCTCGACCCGGTACCTCTTGAGACAGCACCTCGGCGTCATCAGCAGGATGAGGGGAGGTGGCGGTCGGGACTGGATTGCTATCCATGTTCGACGAGCCCAGGGAGCCGTCCGATGATACATCGATGCTGGTTCGCGGCGGCCTGCATAATCATGTTCGGCGTTAGGGAAAGCAGTGCGACAAAGGAATGCGACGAGTTACTCTGGTATTCGAATACTTACGATCTCCCCGGGGGCTTGGCCCTGGGAAACCACTCGTCTTTGTCTTCATCGGCGGCGGTGGAGCTGTCCGGAAGGAGAGTCCTTCCCTTCTTGGACCCTACGGCCCCCCCAGTTAGGGCGACCTCCGCAGTCAGTGTGGCGGACGCCAACAGCGAAGCCTGCATATGCATATTGACATACTTATATTAGACTCCCGCGATATTATTTGATCCTCTGTTCGGCTTTTCTTTGTGAACACCGAACAAAGCATCAGGGGCTACTGTCTATGCGGTAATATTTCTACTACATTTTAAAACACTTACCTCAAAGCCTGTTAGAAGGCTAGCACAGGCTTCAGTCAATCCGCTCTTGGCGGACTGAACCTTCTGGATCACCGCACTCATGATAGTGCGGTGCTCCTCGTCGATGAAAGCGCTGCGAAGCGCTTCCAGCAGATTGTCCGGCGCCTCTGGATGGACAGAGGTCACCGGCATAGGCGTCTTGCCCCTCTTAGAAGGAGGCCGCCTGCCCGAGCCCGAAACCGCTGGAGGGTCCGACGCGGTGTTCGGCTGAGGGCCGAACTCGGAGCTCTCAGGGGCCCTGTCCCCTCAGCTCCCGAAGTCCGGAAGGTCGCCTTGAGGCGCCTCCAGGACTGTCTCCCCTCGACCCGGTGCCTCTTAAGACAGCACCTCGGCGTCATCAGCAGGTTGAGGGGAGGTGGCGGTCGGGACTGGATCGCTATCCATGTCCGACGAGCCCAGGGAGCCGTCCGATGATACATCGATGCTGGTTCGCGGCGGCCTGCATAATCATGTTCGGCGTTAGGGAAAGCAGTGCGACAAAGGAATGCGACGAGTTACTCTGGTATCCGAATACTTACGATCTCCCCAGGGGCTTGGCCCTGGGAAACCAGTCGTCTTTGTCTTTGTCTTCGTCGGCGGCGGTGGAGCTGTCCGGAAGGAGAGTCCTTCCCTTCTTGGACCCTACGGCCCCCCAGTTAGGGCGGCCTTCCTTTTCTTATCTCCCCCTGCAGGAGGGGGAGCATCTTCTTCTTCTTCCTCGTCTTCGGGGGAGGAGTGCGCCGCAGAGTCATCGGGCGGTGAGTCCGACGACGCCTGGCGTCGGGAACTCTTTCGGGTTCCCTTGGCCTTCTTGGTCTTCTCCGGCACCGTATAAGGAGCCGGAGTCAGCATCTTCCCCAGAAGAGCGTCTGCTGGGCCTTCGGGCAAAGGAGCCGGACAATCAATCTGTCCGGCCGTCTCCTGCCAGTCCTGTCAAAGGTAGTGGAGTTTAGATCCTGCATGGAGTCAACCTATAAAAAATAAGTATCCTGCAAGAGGTAAAGCAGCTTACCGCTTTGGCTTGGTGCTTCGCGCTGAATCCACGATCCTCAGTAATGGGAGGGGGGACCTCGGCGCTTTTGAACAGCACCCTCCAGGCATCTTCGTGAGTTGTGTCGAAAAGCCTGTTCAGAGTTCGGTGTCGCGTCGGGTCGAACTCCCACAAGTTGAACTCCCGTTGTTGGCACGGGAGAATCCGGCGGTGGAGCATGACCTGGACCACGTTGCCAAGTTTGAGCTTCTTGTTCACCATGTTTTGAATACATGTTTGGAGTCCGGTCAGCTCTTCCGAACTACCCCAGGACAGGCCCTTCTCTTTCCAGGAGGTGAGCCGCGTGGGGATGCCAGATCAGAACTCGGGGGCCGCTGCCCATACAGGGTCGCGCGGCTCGGTGATGTAGAACCACCCCGATTGCCACCCCTTTATGGTTTCCACAAAGGAGCCCTCGAGCCATGTTACGTTGGGCATCTTGCCCACCATGGCGCCTCCGCACTCCGCCTGGCGGGCCCCCACCACCTTCTGCTTGACATTGAAGGTCTTCAACCATAAGCCGAAGTGGAGCTTGATGCGGAGGAAGGCCTCACACACGACAATAAACGCCGAGATATTGAGGATGAAGTTCGGGGCCAGATCGTGGAAATCCAGGCCATAATAGAACATGATTCCCCGGACGAATGGATGGAGAGGGAATCCCAGTCCGCAGAGGAAATGGGTGAGGAATACTACCCTCTCATGGGGCCTGGGGGTGGGGATGAGCTGCCCCTCATCTGGGAGCCGGTGCGCGATGTCGTCGGGCAGGTATCCGGCTCTCCTCAGCTTCTTGATGTCTCCCTCCATGACGGAGGAGACCATCCACCTGCCTCCCGCTCCGGACATGGTTGGAGAAGGTTGAGGTGGGAAGTGTGGACTTGGGCGCTAGAGCTCGAGTGTGCGAAAACGGATGAGCAAAGTAGGAAGAAGGCATGGATAGGAAGGTGAATCCTTATCCCTTTATATGGGCGGACGAAACTAAGCATTCCCACTTGCCTGGTAAAACTCGCTTATCCACCAAGCGCTGTAATTGATGGCGCAGTTGGGTTATCCACGCCCATATTGATGAGAATCCCGTAATAAGGGGACACGATCTCTGCTTTGACAAGACGTGTCGAAAAACTGCCTCGCGTTATGTGCGGGGCTGGTTAAAGGGAACGGTTCGAATAATCACCGGGCCATGACATAACGTCATACTATCAAGACAAGTCAGCAAAATAGAATTGCGAAAATATTATTCTCTCTACGGTGGTATGTGGAACTTATTTTGCAGGGTCGGACACTATCCTCGTTTTCAAGTTCTTCTGTGATGTATTCGGAGAAGGAACCCGCCTTGCAATGCCGAAGACAATACTGCGCGCCGGACTCATCGTCATTGAAGCCTGGTTCAGGAGCTACTGAGGGAGTCCTGGATTAGGGGGTCTCCGGACAGCCGGACTATCTCCATTGGCCGGACTGTTAGACTATGAAGATACAAGATTGAAGACTTCGTCTCGTGTCCGGATGGGACTCTACTTGGCGTGGAAGGCAAGCTAGGCAATACGGATATGGATATCTCCTCCTTTGTAACCGACCTTGTGTAACCCTAACCCTCTCTGGTGTCTATATAAACCGAAGGGTTTTAGTCCGTAGCACAACAACCACAACATACAATCATACCATAGGCTAGCTTCTAGGGTTTAGCATCTCTAATCTCGTGGTAGATCTACTCTTGTACTACCCATATCATCAATATCAATCAAGCAGGACATAGGGTTTTACCTCCATCAAGAGGGCCCGAACCTGGGTAAAACATTGTGTCCCTGCCTCCTGTTACCATCCGGCCTAGACGCACAGTTCGGGACCCCTACCCGAGATCCGCCGGTTTTGACACCGACAGGCGCCATTGAGCTCTCCCCTCCCCACCTCTCTTCTCCGCCGGGAATGGCTCAAGCAAACAAAGGGACGATCCTTGGATCATTTCCCGGCTTTGCCACATGCATTCGGTGAATGGCTTTTGGTTTTACGCCCGGTCCAATCTCACCGGGCTAGGATTTCAAGATGGAGATAGGCGATCCGAGTTCGAGCACGAATTCTGGTGATATCAAGGCAACGATGAAGGCACGGGGGATCTCAGAGGAGGATATCGATTACGTCATGGTGGAGGAAGAAGAAGCAATATCGGAGGAGGCAATCCATTGGATGGCCATAGCAAGGGTGCACATGATGAAGCCGTATTGCCAATATTGGTTTTACAGAAACATGAGGGTCGCATGGGACTTGGACAAGGAAGTAAAGATGATCGTTGAATGACAATTTGTACACTCTCCAATTCATGTGCTTGAGTGACTGGGAAAGAATGATGGGGGAGGGGCCATGGACTTTGTGATGGATGTTGTCTCCCTATGATGGCTTCACCAAACCATCCTCCTTTGTCCTTGACACCCTGGAATTTGGATGCAAATCCATGATCTTCCAGATGGGTATTTCCATTGATCAAATCCCTAGCAGGGAAGGTAGGGGAATTTGTGTATGCTGAGCCAAAGTCATGGGATTTTAAAGGTAATTTCTTCAGATTGCATGTCAAGATCAACGTAAACAAGCCACTCATGGATGAGGTGACACTTGTCAACGGGAAAATGCATGTGGTATTTCTGGTAAAATATGAACACTTCCCGGATTGGTGTGCAGTGTGCTTCTACTTGGTCATGTGTACAAGGAGTATGGTGAGGGACTTCACCTTCTCGTAGCTCTAGTTTTTACAAACTTGTGCACCTCTTGGTTTAGAGGTGTTGGTCGTGGCTTAGGCGGCGGCAAAGGCCAATGACATGGACGTGGTGGTGGATGCTCTGGTCATGGTGCAGGGAGGAACTCCAAGGATGGTGGTCCGGACGAGTTTATGGATGGTTACGTGGACCTTGATGCAACCATGTAAAGCCGATCACAACAAAAAATGCACTTCTGAACTTGCAGCTCCAATAGACCGTGCATCTATTACTGCGGCTACAGCAACACTTGATAATGGTGTGACTAAGGGCAGCATCCTAGCTCTTCCACCGCCAAAGATACCCTAGAGCATGTCGTCAAAGCGTGATCTCAAGAGAACAAAGACATGTATGAGTGCGGACAAGAGTGCACCAAAAATAGCATCTCAAGGCAAGACTAATGAAGCAAAGTTGGTGACCTCCCATGAGGAGAGTCGTCAATCCCAATGAGTGTCCTCTGCTGGAAGCGGTGTGGGCAAACCAGCGACAGTTCGAGGGCTTCAAGACCTAGCAATTTGCCCCAACGGTGTTATGCATTGTAGAAACGCAAATTTCAAAAACATGCATCGAAGGTTTAGCCGGTATGTTAGGCTTTGATAAATGATATGTTGTTAGTAGTAATGGCCGAAGTGGAGGCTTAGGATAGTTTTGGAAAAAATGATATAAACATTGAGGTTCTTGGTTACATAGAGTATCACATAGATGCTAAAGTCTCCATCGGAGGTGACATAGACTAGAGACTCCTATTTCTACGGAGAGGCTCGAACTAGTGCAAGGTATAGAACATGGGATCTAATGAAATTGTTGGTTACAACCACCTGTTTAGCTTGGTTGTGTGTCGGTGATTTTAATAAGGTTTTGAGAACTGATATACATGTTGGTATTGGTCAAAGACGTGTAAGCCAGATCGTCGGCTTTAGAGATGCGGTCAACGTGTGTGGTCTCATGGACCTCGGATACCAGGAGAGGAGCTAGAAGTTCGAGAAAAAAGTCGTTGGTGGCTCGTTTTGCCACGTATGTGTGGACTGGGCGCTAGCTAACCCTTCATGGATGGGTCATTTTCCCCTGGAGTTTCTTAGCCAAGGTACTGTAGTTTGATCGTTCACTCTACAATCTAAGGGAAGAGGGGTCGAGCGATGTCTATGTATGAACTTTACTGGGAGAAGCACAGAAGCTTCCATGAGTCTCTTGGTCCGCAGCGAAATGACATGTCCAAAGCAAAATCTGCCATTCAGACGAGTAATACACATTACTGCAGATATCTAGACCTGTTCATCAGTTGTGTTAGGACTAATCGGAAAGTTGTTGTAGCTCCCGGGGGTCCCGACCCCCTCTTATCCTACCGTCTGGAGCCGCTGAGATTCGTGCAGCGTTCTGTCTTACGGCAGAACATTTGCAGCTGCTGCATGCTTATTCTGTTGCATACTACTTCTTCCGTTCCGAATTATTTATCGCAGATATGAATGTATATAGATGTATTTTAGTTTTAGATATATCCATTTCGACGACAAGTAATTTAGAACATACCTATCTAGGCCATTTGACTATTTTAATTATAGGACAAGTAGTCTATAGGGGTAGGCAGCAGGTCATAGGGGTAGACATGCGCTCTCTGTTTCCCCACACTTCAATTCTCTCTCCCATTAAAGTTTCTGACATGCATGCACATCAGTCTTTCTCCATAACAAGCACAAGTCAATCTCTATTTCTCACGTGCATGCACAAGCACAAGTCAGTCTCTCTCAGGTCTCTCACAAGCTCTCTTTAATTAAAAATATTAGACAAAAGCTCTCTCTCACAGTCTCACTAAAAGGTGTGGCTACGCATGCGTTTTTCGTAGAGTCGGATCAGTGCATCTAGCTGAGAGAGAAGTGACAATGAGTAGAGAGAGAAAGAGAGAGTTGGAGGTAAAGATGACTGGTCACATCTGTCAATGCTAGCTACACATCCTACAAACAGTAGGTGGCTAGACCTAGTGATGCATGATATGTGGCGCTCCAAACACGGTAAAATTGCTGCGTATACAAAAGTACGAGGTGAGAAGTCCATCGCTGCACGCAGCGCATCCACGGCTGGCGGAGCGTCGCGATTAGGACTAGCTGGAAGTGCTACTTCGAGTATAGAGCGCCGCCAACTAGCGTAATGTTTCGTATTCGTTGTATCCGTTGTACTATGCACTAACAGCCGGACTGACTCATCTGCTGCAAGCACTGCACATGTATAAGCGAAAGGACACAATGTTACCGTTGCACCGAACACTGTATAACGTAAACACTTTACCCAGCTGCATGTATTTAAGGCTCATGCACCAGCCGCTGCGTGCAGAACCGATCATTTTGCACGTTTTGCTTCAAACACGCACACAAGCACCCCGAGTTGTCGTGATCTGTCGACGTCGCCGTGCCGCAATGTCCCGGAGCTCATCTTCCGCTCACGGACACCCCTGCCCCCGCTGCCATTTATCCTGTGCCCGAGGTGTGCCGGGACGAGGACTAGATGGTTTGTCTCCGGGATAGACCGGAATCCCGGCGTCCGTTTTTACAAATGCCCGAATCAGGGAGTAAGTCTGTTATCTGTACACCCATCTATCAGATGTTGCAGTTTTCTTCTGTTTGCTTTGTATTTTCTTGTTCATCATTCAGTTTTCAGTTTTGAAACTGACACGGGACGGAGGCCCGTGCGACTTTTGGTTGTGGGAGGACCAGTACGCGTTCTTCATCACCAGCGTTGGCATCAACCTTCTCATCGAGGCGGTCGGAGGTGGGAGCAACGTGATGTTTGGTATCGGACGCGCCATGAAAGATGTACATTTTTTTAGTCAATGGAAAATAACCAGTGTACATAATGCCGGGGCACGCGTACTACTGTAACCAAACACCGGGTCATGATTAAGAAAACGAGTAAGGACCACTTTCTGCCAAGCCTGATCCAAAATATATTCTCTCCCCCACTCTATATTCAGACTGCTGCACGAAATTCACCAAACTTCTACAGTTGGATTATACTGAAGTATAGCTTTCCCTTTGCAATGTTTGAACACTCAAAAATGTCACCATCCCAACAGAGAAACAGCGACGAGAATAATATTGGACAGAAAGGACCTAATCATGCAACCCCGGTGGTTATTTTTACTAGCAATTCAAGCTCTTTTGCCAATGAAAATTAACCAGGAAAATTAACCAGCGATGAGAATAAGATTGTAGAATTCATACGCCTCTGGCAGAGAATCGAAAATTGTGCCAAGCGCCAGGTTGACAACTACCTCAGTCCCCCTGTCAGCGAACCTTTGTATGGCAGCTTCAAGTGCCGGCATACGATCAACCACCGCCGCCCGCTCATCTGGTGCTTGCGGCCCTCTTGTCCTGCCAACATAAGCAGAAGGAAAACAAGATAAACAGAAAGCATGCCTGTAGTTGGGAAAACCATTTTTTCCTCTAATTTTACATTTATGAACATTGACAAATAAAGATTGTACTGCCTGTGTGCCACCCACTATGCTTACTACACGAAATTCATGGGTTTGTGGCAATAGAATCAACCTATGTAAATTTGACCAGGGACGTTAGCTGCCCTCGGACGATTTTTCTGAAAATCAACTAGAGTATGCTTGGGCATTTTTACGGTTCGAGCTGGGAAAAAATAAATACAAACAAGCATAATGCACCAATTCGGCAACTTGCTCCTACTAGACAAGAATCAGATTGCTAGAAAAAAATCCCAAGCCAGCGAATCCTCATAGAGAAGCTTCAACGTGACGGCACGCGATCACTGCTACCGCATCGCCGATCGTCTGCCGCCCGTGGCCTTGTAACTAACTAATTACCACCAAAAATCAGAAGAAACTTAAGGGAAAACAAAGGCACGCCTGGGAGAAGATCTTTTCCCCCTCTTTGCATTGTACATTGGACCACAAACTAAATTGGAACAGGCTAGGATTGCCAAGGCCAGTCACTCCTGCAAGACCACTAGCGATTGGTATCTCCCAAATTCTAAGCTTTTTGCGGCAATAAAATTTTCAACACTGTCTATGTTTAGGCAAAGGCGTTAATCGCCCTAAGTTCACTTGGCTGATGACGCTTTACAAAAAATCCTTATATTATGACCGGATCGAAGCTGTAGAAAAATCCACCAAAGTAGATTCAGACTCTACTTAGTCGACCTAGCCAGATTTTCAGATGGCTGCAAAAAATAAATCCTGGCAGCCTGCTAATTCCTAGCTGCACATATGAATGGGAATCAGCAAGAACGCCTCTTAGGCACCAGCGAAAGAAATCAACGAGATACCTGCGCTTCCAGCAACTCGGATGGTGGTGTTTGCGGATGCTTGCGCACTGTGGGGTAAGAACTGAATCGAGCCACGCGAGACGACGGGCGGCGCCGCGCCATGGGCGCGTCCGACAGCCACATCGCCACCGCCCGAGCTGAACGTGGTGCAGGATCCCCCCGGAGAACTCAACATCAGACAAAGCCTTCTCCACCGCCGGCTGTGCCCCACCCTCATCCGACCGGCGCGTATCAGGAGAGAACGGGCGGACGACTGATTCCGGCGGGCCTACTCCTGACGCAGCCGCCGTGGCGCCGCCACCGGCCGTAACGGAAGCCCCCAAGCGCGCTGCTGAATCGTTGGCAGTCGACGTCGATCTGCAGTACCGGCGAGCGGTGCGAGCTCGTAAGTTACAGATTCCATCGACGAACAAAAATAAAAGAGCAGAGTTTTCACTCACCCAAAGTCGAGCGCCGGCGCCTCCGCAGCTGGAATCGCCATGAGCAGAGCCTGACCGACCACGGGCGCGCGCCACTGCCTCCGGCTCGCCGCGGTCCTCCCCCAAATCCGAAAAGGAATCCCGTGCTAGACGTAGGACCTGAGAGCGGCCGTGCTAGACGTACACGCCACCCAGCCGAAGCGAGGGCCCGTGAGCCGAAATGCAATAATGTGCGCCCTGCACTTTCTGACCGGACCGGCCCAATCGTACGACCGAACATACCTCGGCGAGCCCACAAGGGGCGACTTAGGGGATGTATTTGCTTGTATCCAACTATGTATGCACGCTTTACTGAATCTGACGTTTTCTTTTGCACAGATCACCTCGCGCAGCAGGGCCGTCGATGCGCTGCGTGCATCTGTCACTGCGTGCAGGACGGCGGCACTCAGTACGAGGTTGCTAATCAAACTGGCGTTTTTAGACATGGCACAGATCTCAAAGTTTCATATTGTGCTTAGATGGTCATGATAAGAGGGAGTCCAGACTCCCCGGTGCTAAAAGGCCGATCTCTAGGACTAATACCTCTAGAATCCAGTTGTGTTAGGACTAAAACCTCTAGAATGAGTCCATCACATGGAGATACCAAGACGTGAGACCGTGGTGAGTCTATTTAGCGATTTGGTTAGCGTAGTAGAAATGTTCCACGCCTTTTTCCCGAGTGTGACCCTGAGTTATCGAACCAATGAGACGGCATGCACTATAACAAGGGTTTCTATCAAGCTTTTGCGAGAGAGTTGAATTCTAGTTTTCAGAGACACGATCATTAACACTGACGAACGTAAACATTAGAATTAAAGCAGGCATGGGTATGAGGACTTGATTCTTATAACCATATGTTTGTGATCGGGATCATCTTGATCTTAATTTATGCAATGGAAGATACCTGTTAAGATGTGCATGCAACAAGACAAAATGGGGGATATGTCCAAATTACATCTTGACCGGCATGTGTCCTGCATCAGGAGTCAGTAGTCCAACCGCAAGCCATATCCGTCGCGTGAGGTTACCTCGGTAATCCAAATAAATCTCGTTACAAGGGGAAGAAATACATCACCAAATACAAGGAAACGCACGGGGAGGAGCCTGATCCCGTGGATGGGCCCTCCGACCCTAAGGTGGCTCTTATTGCTAACAGCAGTAGGATGAATGGGCAGATGGGGTTATGAGTACGGGCTCAAGCCTACCCAGAAAAGATGCAGTGAGGGTTATGAGTATGGGCTCAAGTCCTAGCATAGAGGTACGCCCTATGCATTTCGAGGTCATGTATGAGGCAATTCATGCCAGTTCTTCTTCATTCATCAATACAGTGGTCATGCATATTTGCCTTGCAACACTGATGACAATGCGTTGGCATGTTGTAGGTCTGACTGGATGCAGAACAGGGACTGCGGGAGGACCAGCAGAGATCGGGGGCTGAAGACTGGTCCATCATAGAGAAATAGAACCATGAATTGTACACATTGAAAGAGATGGTTGCACAACTTTATGCCATGAGTGGCAAAACTATGCCAATATCACCAACCCACCGTAAAGATGATCCTGCCTTGGACATGGTGAGTTCTCTTTGAGTTAATTCAATCACCATCTTAGTTCTCACCATTCATATTATTCGTCTCTTGTGCTTACATGTCATTCATTCTCATGTGCTTACATGTCATTCATTCAACTGGGTCTAACAATGTGGCGGTAGCCAATCCTGGAGTTGAGCAAGTAATCCCAATAGCTAATTTCAATGTTCCAGTTGTGAAAAAAATCCTAGTTATCTTCATGAACTTTGTGCTTTCCTATGCATGCACTTGTGCTTTTCTGAACTTGCTATGCTTGAGAACATTGTGTTTGTGTGCTTGAGGCAACGTGTTTGTGCCATATTTGAGATCATATGTTGTTTGACTATAATGTAGCAATGGTTGAGTCATCTGCGAAGTGATATTGTTGCTGTATATATGTGAGATATTATTTAAAAGTGATTTGTTGCAAGGCAAACAAAAAAATTCCACTGCCAGATGCTTTGCCGAGTTCGATACTCGACGAAACATGTTTACCGAGTGTAACACTCGGCGATAATGCCACATGGCGCAACCTGATTTCTTGGATACATCATTGCTGAGTCCCCGCCAGCAACATTATTTCTCTTTCATTCTGTACTCGGTAGGAATTTCCGATTTTGCCGAGTACCGGCAAAGTCTTTGCCGAGTTTTTTCTGTAGTGCATTGTTTCCCTTTCTCCTTTTTCTCTGTCAAGAATGAAATATTATGTGGTGTGGCCTCACACTGTATCATTCTAGATGCTATCTGCAAATAATGTTGTAATCTGATGTATTTTATTCTTTCAACTTATCAAGTTTCTAAGTATGTTTTATGTCCTATTTAGCTTGTCCTTAACATGAAAGAGAAATCCTGTAGGTCAAAGAATAATCTCAACTGTTGTACTTTTTCAAAAGGTTATTTTTCATTTTCTTTACTTTACTATGTTTCAAATACTTACAATAGGTGCTTGTAAATGAATGGTAGCATTTGTTTCTTTTTTCTTTATGTTTGTTCTCTTTCATCCAAAATTTTGACTAAACTGTGTAGGATGTTAAAAGAATGGGCCACTTCACAACCAACCGTAAACTGGTCCACATAGGACTACTCAAAGTCAGAACTGAGGAATGCTCACACTTTGGTGTAGAAACTAGAGGCTGGGGCGCGTCTCTTATGCGATCCTGTGCGCACTTGCCTTGGTGGTGCAGTTGTGCACGTGCATATGCGTTTCAGAGTAACTCAATTGTTAAAATATCACATTTAGCACAAGCTTGTTAGAAAAGTGTTCAATCATCAGACATAGCTGTAGTAGGTGCATATTAGTCTTACAAGGTGGATGATAGAGCACAACATTGAACTGAAATCGAAGCCTTAGATGCTCCAAAAGGCAGGGGATCTCCAAAAGAGAAGCAGAGTTCGTCGGACCATCACAACGCAGGATCAACAAGTCTTAGAGATAAGCTAAGACGATAGACGGTTTGTATATATTGAACTGAAGTCCTTATCTTGTTTACTCTTATTGGCTTTCCATGTAGCTTGAGCATGTGATTACATCTGGATGGCATAAATGAAAATAAAATAAATTGCCTTTACATGAATACAAATAAATTTACATTATCTAGATCTTCCTCGGTCACTCCTGCATTAATTAAAAATGAAAAAGGGATCATTACATAACCAAATGTAAAAGGAATCAATGCCATAGCTGTATGATTCTCTAGAAGGTTCAAGTTTCAACTAAGCCTGTTCAGATTTAACTATAGCAAAGAAAACAGCTTAGCGAAGAAGCATGATTTTGGTACAATATTATTCAGAAAGGTCAAATGAAATTAAGGGTTAATTACACTATTGATACATAAACTTGCACTTAATGTACAAATTCATACATAAACTTGAAAAATGACACAAACCGGCCCTACAACTTGAATTTCGGGTACGTTTCAATACATTTCTGTTAACTCCCCATGTCCAACCAGATTCGAACACAGGACGTTACAACGCAAGCACATGGCGCTATCCGCTGCACCACAACGTCACTTCTGTTAATGACAGAGATATACTTTATTTATACATTTGACAATAATAATTGACTGCACAGGGTTGTGACTTGTGAACAAGGTTTTTTTTCGTCAATCTCGGTATCTTTCGTTGTTCAAAAAGTATATTCTTTAGCATAATAATTGATTTTCCCCGCAAAAAACCATATGATAATTGATTTGAAGCCAAAATACGTGCCACGGGTTTGAACAAGTTTCTTTTTTCTCGATTTGAGTTTTTTCCCGGAGGGACCAAAAAAACCAGTTTCTGGAAAATCTTGAATTTTTGGTATTTTTCTGTTTCAAATTTTCAAATGAATTTTGAATTAAAAATTATAGTATAAAAATATGGTTTATTTCATCACCTACCTGACAAAATGTGTCTTGCCATGTTTTTTATGAGAAGGTTGGCTGACGTGTATTTTTTTGAATGAATGAAAAAAAATCGAGAAAAAAAATAGTTGTTCAAACCCCGTGCAGCGCATATTTTGGTCCCAAATCAATTAGTATCCTCAAGTGAACAAATTAATTATATCACTGCTATTAAAAGGAATGACCACGTGGTACAGTGGCTAGCAGAGCGTGCGCCATGGGTTTGAAACTTGCTGCGCGCCTTAATTTTTATTATTTTTCCATTTCTTTCCTAGCCACTGACTGATGGGACCCACATGTAAGCATGGAGCGTGGACGAACTAACGCGCGGTGTTTAGCGGAGAGTTAACGGAAATGCACTGAAACGTACCCGAAACGCAAGTTGTAGGATCGGTTTGTGTTATTTTTCAAATTTATGTATGAATCTGTACAACGAATACAGGTTTATGTACGAAAAGTGTAATTAACTCTAAAATTAATATCTCAATGCAAGTTCTAAAATTTGGACAGACCTCGTGCTAGCACATCAAAGCGCAAACAATAAAATTCATGAATCGACAATGTCCTGCAAATCGGTGCTACCAGCTTGTCTTGTTGCTTGGGCAAAGAAAAGACATGTCTGTATGGAAAATGTAGAAGATTCAGTAAGATTCGGTTAAGGATTGTATATGCCTACATGTCATAGATGCCATAAAAAGTAACAGAAACAAACTAAGCAGCTGAATGCATGTCTAAAAGATAGGAAAACGGCATCGACAATTCAGCTTTGCAGCGCCTGGCGCATAAAAAAACAGCATGACAGAATGCAGCACGGTAATCAAGTCTATAATTAGATGACGTATCGAAACTCCATATTTTGCTGGTTGAGTCCTTGAATTTCATTTGCTAACATATATACACAAACTATTAGGATAAGATGCATGATGATTGTTCAGCAAGTTAAGGGAGAAATAAATAAATTCTGAAGGCAACAATTACCTGCTTTGATTTTTTTGCTGATGGTTCCATCTGGAAAAGCATTTTGCAATCTGTACCCCAACAATTGCCAATCGAACTGATCCTCCGTGTGACCTAATTCACTTGGAAAAATTGAATTAGCCCACAGATAATTAATGTATCTAGCCTTCACAAGAACCATTAGCAGTAGCATCTAGTAAAAGCTAGGGGACTAACATGAAAAATGCAGGTTGTATCACTCGCCTTGAATTGGAGAAGCACCAAATAATAGTGAAGGACAAATTCAGTCTCTTTGACCACTCTAAAAGCTACTTTAGATGGGTAAAGATTTGGCAATGTTATTAGTAAGAAATCGTAATATGCTATGAACTCTAATTATTCAGCCGGCAAATTAAAAAAAACAAAGAGGGCAATAATAAATATACTTCAAGTTTCAGTCACATAAATAAAAAAGACACCATAGACAGAGGCAAAACAACCTATATTAATGAGCAATAGGAAGCATCAATCTAAAAAATGCACATGTTTGTATTGAACTACTGATATTCAAAGAGATGCTTCCCAGGATTAGTTTTCCCAAGATGAGCACCTAAGCAACATGATGTTCAGAGGCAGAAGGCGTCAAAATGGACATGGATGGCAACAAGTTACTGGGAAAAGGCAGCTTGAGTTCTCCATCAATCATCTCATTGATGTTGCAACGCTTTAACAAAATATTCCATATTTCTGCTATAATGCGTATATCTAAGGCCTACGTATACCTTTGGTAGCGAAGTTAAAAAGTCAAAAAATGGCTGATAGCATAGTAAGAAGGGCGATAGAGAGGACGGGCTCGCCTGCTCCTGGAACGTGCGCCAATGAGACAGCGCCCCATCCACGTACGAAATCAATGCGATCGGATGGAGAAAAGTATGATACGAGAACGGCGCCATGCAAAATGGGGGAACCGTCACGACGCCCTTCTTCTGTGCTGTTGGTACGTGATGCAACCTGACGGTCCGTAAAACATTACAATTTACAAGTAACGCCCTTTTTTTAAATCGATATGCAAATGGGACGCCGTATGTCGACCTCTCCCCTTCTTTACTCGGCCCTTGAAGGGAAAAAACAAACATATCCCTTGCGGCGCCACACAATGCTCCAGAGCTCATAGCTATGGCGATGGCGGAGGTGTGGAACACGATGGATTCGAGTTCCTATCAGATCCCCTTGATAGGTATGTTCCATGCCGCTGCTTCATCCTTTGTAGTTGGGCATGCTGTATGTAGCAGATCAGTTTATTGGTATGCTCTCTGCTTTTCCATAGATTTCCCCTGTGGGATCTTACCGGCGGCGACTCCATACTCCGAAACGAACCCACTGGAACTCTCCTCTGCACACCCTCCGAGTCTAGCATCGGCGACGCGGGTGAGGCAGCGCTTGGAAGCAGATTTCAACAGCGCTTGCAGGGGCGCGACACTGTCAGCTCCAACCTCAGAGCAGTCAACTAGCAAAGATGATCCTCAGACGCCCGGCTGGACCAAAAGGTTTGTGAATATGATACTGAATCCGTAGTTCTTATATCCCTTGAACTAGATTGCATTATGTCACTATCTGAACTTGTTTTTCTGCTGAAAACGTATTTGAAACTCGCCTCATGTGAGCCTGCAGTCATGGCGTATAATAACATTTAGTGAAACCTGTCAATTATGCATCCAAAAAAGAGGTGTGGCGTTCGCGGCGGCGGTGATGAGCGGCCGGCGAGCGGAGAAGCGGCCTATGGAGGCCTCGGACTTGGATGGGGAGCGGCGGCGTGAGCGAGACCTGCGGGAGAAGGCGAAGAAGGCGATGCGTGCGAAGCAAGGTAGCAGATCTGAGCGATTCCAAGAGGAAGAAGGGCGCCAGGGGGATTGGGGTCCTCCTCCCGCATGGTGGATCCAACAGCAAGAGAGAAAAAAGAAGAAGAAGGAGATGGCGCGTCGACGGGAGCTCGAGCGCAAGCCGATGGGACACCCCAACTGTGGTGGTGGCCACGGGGATCCTCTGGCCAAGAGATCCAGGGCGGCTGCCGAACCTATGGCGGTGACGTGCCCCCTGGCTCGAAGGGCACGGCGAGCACACCCATTCCGGTGGAGGACGCGCCGGAGGCACCGGACGTGGAATGCTTCAAGTGTGGGAGACTTGGAGATTTCCGGTCTAAGTGCACGTTCTTGCCCTTGTGTGTGTTGTGCAAAGAAGAAAGCCATGCTTCTGCGCACTGCCCGATAAGGGGTCGGCAGCCGTGCGTGCAGATTATGGGAAGCGCTATTTCAGGGGAAGGTTTCTTCTACCTTCAGTTCGAAGAGGAGGAGGACCCCGAGGAGCCGCGGCAGCTATCTTCTGGCAACGCTGCTATCCTCTCTGCCGAGCCGGGCCATCTGAACCTGCGGGTCCTCAAACAAGAACTCAAGCACATGGTCATGGGGGACTGGGACTGGCAAGTCACTCAAGTGGGAGAGGACGATTTTATGGTGGTGTTTCCTTCCGCAGATCTCCTCCATATGGCTCGGACTAGTGGCAAACTGTTCCTTTCTATCAATGATATCACTGCTAGGGTGCGTGATGTGGTGAATGAGGTGATCCCCCTGTTGGTGATGCCAGAAGCTTGGGTGCGGCTCCACGGGATTCCTGAGAAACACCGTAAGATGGAGCGCATCAAGGAGGCGTTCAAGATGTTGGGCCGTCCGATCGTGGTCGACGAGCTCTCACTCATTAAGTTGGGACCTGTGAGGATGAAACTCGCCTGCAAGACACCGGCAAAACTTAATGGCACAGTTGAGGTGTGGTTTAATCACGAAGGGTACCAGATCAAAGTAGAGCTGGAGCGGATGCCGCGGCGTCTGGAAGACGGCGGTGGGGCTCTTGGGGCGGGCCCCTCCGCTCCCCCTCCAGAGGGCCAGCAAGGCAAAGGCGGGTCGCCCAAGCCTGGGTCATCTACGGGTTTCCCCTCCAAGGACGCCGCCAATGGTGCGAAAGTGGCCAAATCTTCGGCTGCGGCTCCCCAGAAGGAGGCGGATGGCCCTGGTGCGGCCTTGGCTGGTCGCGACGTGGTGATGGGCGAGATGGCGGAGGAGCCAGAAGACAGTATTCAAGACACCTCTATTGATACAGAGACATGGGATAAGTTGGGACTGGTTGCAACTCAAGACACTGCTGTTAGCTTTCCTCCCTTTGCCCGCTCCCTGGACCCATCCTTCGACGAGTATGGTTCCAACCTGACAGCTCAAATCGTGCCTCTGCCGATGGCGTCGACAGAGACAGGCACCTTGCCTGCTTCCCCTGCGCGCGGTGGGGGTTCGGTGGCGGGCTACGTTCTCAACGTGGATTCGGACCTCACCCCGGCCTCGGGCAGGCGCATGTCGAGCGGCTCCGGTCGGCAGGCCAAGAAAACTGCTGGGAGTAAGCCTGGGAGCAAGACGGTGGCCAAGGAGACTGCGGGTTCGCTTGAGGCGTTGGGGGGTGAGCTAGGAGCGGCTCTGGAGGTGCCAGGGCCGGCATCCAAGGCCAAGAGATCCAGGGCGACTCCGGTGGCGACTCGGGCTCCTAGCGTGCGCGCCAAGGCCAAGCTCGGGGACTTGACCTCCATGGAAAGCGCCAAGATCCGTGCTGCAGACAAAAACATGGACGTGACAGACGTGGACTCCGCTGGGGAAGGAGCGCGATGCTGAGCGTATGTCGGAGGTCATGACGCGCATCAAGACTATCCAGGTGTTGGCAAGGCAAGCTCCGCCGAGCAGCTGAAGCTTTTGGAGGTTTCGTGGGAGTTTATGTTAGCTAGGTCTTCCGCGATGGATGCTTTGTTCGGATGTAGTATTGCCTTCGTGTTGAACCTTATGCAGCGGTTTGGATGACGGTCGTGGACCGAACGTTTACTTTTAATCTTCCTTAGTTGTATCTTGTTGAACTTGGTGTCTGTGGGCTTTATTAATTTAAAGCCAGACGTTTCTAGCGTCTTTGTTTCAAAAAACCTGTCAATTATTCCCAGATTTTTTGATTATGCATCACTAAAAAATGGACCTACAAAACGTTACAGGGTTCGCGTTGGGCATGCACCAACTGAACGTCCACCATGTGCTGGCGGGATAAGTGCCCTGGAGAAAGCATTGAGAGGTTATGCAAATGAGAAGACTGCCACAGTCATTGTCCCTGGTCCCTGCTGTTGGAAACAAATTCAATTCACTCGGGGAGGCACGTGACTTTTATAAAAAAAAATAAAAAAAATGAAACCAACCCAAAGGCTAACCCTCGTTGACTTTTCTTTATAGGAGAAACTCCATGACATGTGTCTTTTACAATCTGTATTCCTGGAAAATTAGGTTCAGGATAAGGTACGGCAAGAGCACGCATGTTGAGAGAACAAAATGCATGCAGAAGATCGTTTGTGGTTGCTCGGTACGCACTGTTTTCAAAATTGTTGGCAATGTAACACCACACCTAGCGTATCTTTTGTATAATGTCAACTAAAAAAACTCACACCTATATGTTTTAATATTATTATTTTAGCCTAAAAATTTGGGGTCCCCAAAAGAAGCAACACACATTCCTGCCGTTGTTCCATGGATCAGTGAAGGGCTGTCAGTGGCCGCGAGCAACTCGTGCCGAGAAGTTTGTCCTGATGTCGTGTCGACGATTCTTGATCTAAATGGTTTGCCAGACAGCTGCAACGCATTAGTGGACTCCCGGCCAGTCGACGAGCAAAGACGACCCACCGTCATCAGGATGAACGCAAAAGGTGAGCTTCCACCCGCAGTGATGGTGTCCTGTTGCCCATGTCAAGGGGTGCCGGCGATTTGAGATGCGATTACAAGCGAGTCGATATGATGATTTACTGTTTGAAACTTTGAATGCAGAGTTCGCGTTGAACACCGCTGCTGTGCGCCGGGAGGGTATGTGCACCAGAGAAGACTTTTGAAGGATTAGCAGAGAAGAAGAGACGCAATTTAGTTGTTCATGGAGTTGGGGCTACATTCGACTCTGCTTGGTCAGGCATACGACCTGTACAACTTGGTTTTTTTTTTGAAACGTCACCGAGGGGGCAGAAAAGACTGCCCACCTAAATTTTCATATAATCAGCTCAAAAAGAGCCTGTCATACAAGGGAGGGAGAGAGATAGGTGTAGGGAGGCCCCGACACCCTTACAATCCCCACCGGGGACTGGGAACCAGGAAACTACAGCAAGGTAGCAAAACGCTGCACCCACGATTCTAAGATAGTTTTGCATATAGTGCGGGAGCATCTCCATCTCCAGAGAGAGACATCGGCAGCGATGCAGCGCACTACTTCAAGGGGGAGGGAGGTCTTGATTGCGGAAAACCTTGGCGTTTCCGCTCTTCCAGATGTGGGGGGGGGGGGGGGGGGGGGGGGGGGGGGGGGGGGGGGGATCAGGCAGGCCTGCACTCGAGGCGTAGCAGAGGCTCTCGACAGACTGGGCGGCCGTTGCTCCCGGAGCAACACCTGTACAACTTGTACAGGTGTACTCTCGGAAAATTAGATTTGGTATCCGGTACAGCAAGAGAGATTGAATGTTGAGCCCATAAAATGTATGGAAGAGATTGTGTGCAGCTGCTCGGTAAGTGCCAGCAGAAAGTTTTTTTGACCCGTTGTGTATATTTCCTGACTGTGGAAATGGTTACTTATGTCTGCTCCAGGGGATGCCAAAGAAGAGAAGAGCAATACTAGATCGTGCTGATGTGAGTGCCCTGCAATGATACGTCTCTGGAGCAGCACGCAAGAGATTTACACTCGGGCAATGTTCGAGAAGTTTGGTAGGAGGCAGCAATACAAGATTGAAGAGGCAGAGAAAGGCGTAAAATAACCCGTGAAGCGGACGACACCATCCAGAGAAGCATGATAAATGGTGCCACATCATGTATGAGGTGCGCATGGAAGATCAGAGTTTCTCTACGAATGTGGAAAATTCGAGCATAGCGGGCTATTGTGTTGCATGCTGTGAAGGTACATCGCACAAAACTATTTTGTTTGGTTCTGAATTCTGCTGGTGGTTACTCCACCGATAAATGTACTGCTCAGGTCAAGGGGAGTGCCATCGGTAATTTAGCTGGCCTGTTGGCACCGCTTCGGAAACACAAGCCAGAGAGACCAACTAGCAGTCGAGACAAGCCTCTGTTCGATGACAGAGCGTTGAAGAGCTCAAAGAAGAAACAGAACGAGAATATTGGGGAGACAGTTGGGTGTGGTTCAAGCAAGTAAACCCGGTTATGTACCATATGTAGGAAGAAATGGAGGAAAGCGCACGACCTGCCCTGACCGGGTCGACATGCCAAAGAAGTTGGGGAAAGAGCTGACATGAACAAATTGGGGTGTTGGCTGGTTGGGTACCGTAGGAACACTTGCCACAATCCTAACATCGCGCTTCACAAGGTGCTGCCTGCATGAGGTTCATGTAGTTGATACTGCAGTTTTGAAGATTGTGCAAAAAAAAATTTGTTTCTGAATAAACAAACTTTCCTGTACACCGGGATGTACTGAATTTTTTCCTCTAAGAGCAAACAATGTCGTAGTGAGCCGCCTGAATAAAACTGTAGGAGTTTGTGTACTGGGAGGAGGAGCAGGAACCCATTCAGATGTTGAATGCTTGATTTCCAAAGCTGCTTGGGAGGGAAATCCGGCGGTGCCTGTACTACCGCGGTGATTAGCTGAAGTATTGAGTGGCCGCCTGTAGCAGAAGACGCGGCGAGCGATGGAACCTCCACACCGGAGTGATACTAGCTCGGAACGACTACTTCTAGCTTAAGACCAATCAATGAGCAGTTATGTGGGTTCTTGGCACACTTGCTGCACCTACTGAAGCGTACGAGGCGGATGCGGCCGTCAGCATCCAAACAACGTCACGGTATCATTGTCCAACCCGTTACATTATTAAAATCGGCTATGCCCCACAAAAGCTTGCTGTGTCAGATCTGCATGGCATCCAACGGTGAATGATATCGTGACCAGGCGAGGACGAGCGCGCCTATGAGTTTTCGGTGAAGCAACACTATACCATTGGTTACTTCCCATAATAACAGCCAGGTATATAAGCAAAACACATAAAACATGAAGAGATAGCTTGCGTGCTGCAACAGTCTCTATTAGCTCACATCCAAGATATAGAGTATCATGTAAGAATATGAACAATCTTCTCAGTGGTTTCACTGTTATTACTCAGGTTCTGAATGAGACTTCGAAGATGAGGTGGCAAAACAACACAAAAAGGCTCTTGCAGTAGAAGACAAGACAACTGAATATAGCATTGCACATCAAATCTAAACCTAAATGAATTTAGTAATCAACATGCTGGGACAGTGGGACTATAACTAAAACTGGAAAACTACTCCCTCCGGTTCTTTTTACTCTGCACATTAGCTTTGTCTGAAGTCAAAGTTTGCTAAATTTGACCAAATTTATATTAGAAAATATTAACATCTATAACATCTAATAAATATAATATGAAAATATATTCCGAGATGGATCTAATAATAAATGTGTTGTTATGTGATTGTTAATAACTTTTTGTATAAACTTGATCAAAGTTAGATGAGATTGACTTCAGACAAACTTAATACGCAGAGTAAAAAGGACCGGAGGGAGTACATATAAGAGCCTTATGCAAAAATACCTTGGTAGTTACGTGAGCTAGACTTCCGGCTAGCATGCCCACCATTATATGTGCAATGCGGGATACTGCACTATCATCCCATTGCCCAATCCTGCAGGGCAAATATGCCAGCATGTTAGGAACTTTTCAACTACAGCAAGACAAATGACTAATGGTCATGTACAGCTAGGGAAATAGTTCAGGCAGCTATTGTAACGCTTCTTTGAATAACACAAGGCCTACAATTTCTTTAATAGCCTTATCCAAAGAAACGTAGAGGGTGTACATTCAGATTCTAGAAGCAGCAGTATTTGCCGACCAAATTGACATCATAATTATATCATTCGTTTATTCCCGAGTAGATCGTGTAAATTGGGGGGTGAATCAACTACCTGAACTCCCAAGAAACATGTAACCAACTGAAGCGGACGGAAAGCGAGGCAGCAATCGACACCAAGATCAGCACCTGCGAAACAATACAGTGTCAAGGCGAAGACAAAGCAAAAAAAAATAAATGAAAGGAAGATAACAACAACAACAATAAAGTCTTTAGTCCCAAACAAATTAGGGTAGGCTAGAGGTGAAACCCATAAGATCTCGCAACCAACTCATGGCTCTGGCATATGGATAGCAAGCTTTCACGCATCCCTGTCCATAGCTAGCTCTTTGGTGATACTCCAATCCTTCAGGTCTCTCTTAACGGACTCCTCACATGTCAAATTCGGTCTACCCTGCCCTCTTTTGACATTCTCCGCACGCTTTAGCCGTCCACTATGCACCGGAGCTTCTGGAGGTCTGCGCTGAATATGCCCAAACCATCTCAAACGATGTTGGACAAGCTTCTCTTCAATTGGTGCTACCCCAACTCTATCTCGTATATCATCATTCCGGACTCGATCCTTCCTCGTGTGGCCACACATCCATCTCAACATACACATCTCCGGCACACCTAACTGTTGAACATGTCGCCTTTTAGTCGGCCAAAACTCAGCGCCATACAACATTGCGGGTCGAACCGCCGTCCTCTAGAACTTGCCTTTTAGCTTTTGTGGCACTCTCTTGTCACAGAGAATGTCAGAAGCTTGGCGCCACTTCATCCATCCGGCTTTGATTCGATGGTTCACATCTTCATCAATACCCCCATCCTCCTGCAGCATTGACCCCAAATACCGAAAGGTGTCCTTCTGAGGTACCATGTGGCCATCAAGGCTAACCTCCTCCTCACACCTAGTAGTACTGAAACCGCACATCATGTACTCGGTTTTAGTTCTACTAAGCCTAAACCCTTTCGATTCCAAGATTTGTCTCCATAACTCTAACTTCCTATTTACCCCCGTCCGACTATCGTCAACTAGCACCACATCATCCGCAAAGAGCATACACCATGAGATATCTCCTTGTATATTCCTTGTGACCTCATCCATCACCAATGCAAAAAGATAAGGGCTCAAAGCTGACCCCTGATGCAGTCCTATCTTAATCGGGAAGTCATCAGTGTCTACATCACTTGTTCGAACACTTGTCACAATATTATCGTACATGTCCTTGATGAGGGTAATGTACTTTGCTGGGACTTTGTGTTTCTTCAAGGCCCACCACAAGACATTCCGCGATATCTTATCATAGGCCTTCTCCAAGTCAATGAACACCATATGCAAGTCCTTTTGCTCCCTATATCTCTCCATAAGTTGTCGTACCAAGAAAATGGCTTTCATGGTCGACCTCCCAGGCATGAAACCAAACTGATTTTTGGTCACGCTTGTCATTCTTCTTAAGCAGTGCTCAATGACTCTCTCCCATAGCTTCATTGTATGGCTCATCAGTTTAATTCCACGGTAATTAGTACAACTCTGAACATCCCCCTTGTTCTTGAAGATTGGTACTAATATACTCCGTCTCCATTCTTCTGGCATCTTGTTTGCCCGAAAAATGAGGTTGAAAAGCTTGGTTAGCCATACTATCGCTATGTCCCCGAGACCTTTCCACACCTCAATGGGGATACAATCAGGGCCCATCGCCTTGCCTCCTTTCATCCTTTTTAAAGCCTCCTTGACCTCAGACTCCTGGATTCGCCGCACAAAACGCATGCTGGTCTCATCAAAGGAGTCGTCCAGTTCAATGGTAGAACTCTCATTCTCCCCATTGAACAGCTTGTCGAAGTACTCCCGCCATCTATGCTTAATCTCCTCGTCCTTCACCAAGAGTTGGCCTGCTCCGTCCTTGATGCATTTGACTTGGCCAATATCCCTCGTCTTCCTCTCTCGGATCTTGGCCATCTTACAGATGTCCCTTTCACCTTCCTTCGTGCCTAACCGTTGGTAGAGGTCCTCATATGCCCGACCCCTTGCTTCACCAACAGCTCGCTTTGTGGCCTTCTTCGCCATCTTGTACTTCTCTATGTTGTCTGCACTCCTATCCAGGTATAGGCGTTTGAAGCAATCTTTCTTCTCTTTAATCGCCTTCTGGACATCATCATTCCACCACCAGGTATCCTTATCTTCGCTTCTCCTTCCCCTGGACACTCCAAGCTCCTCTGAGGCCACCTTACGAATGCAAGTCGCCATCTTCGTCCACACATTGTTCGCATCTCCTCCTTCCTCCCAGGGGCCCTCCTTAATGACCCTCTCCTTGAACGCTAGAGCTACCTTCCCCTTGAGCTTCCACCACTTCGTTCTAGCGACTTTGGCACGCTTATCCCGCTGGACACGAATCCAAAAGCGGAAGTCAGCAACCACCAGCTTATGCTGGGGTACAACACTCTCTCCAGGTATCACCTTACAGTCTAGGCACGCACGCCTATCTTCTCTTCTCGAGAGGATGAAATCAATCTGGCTAGAGTGTTGGCCACTACTAAAAGTCACCAGATGTGATTCTCTCTTTCTAAAGAGGGTGTTAGCTACAATCATGTTGTAGGCTAGAGCAAAGCTTAAGACATCTTCTCCTTCTTGATTCCTGATGCCATAGCCAAAGCCCCCGTGCGCCCCTTCAAAACCTGTGTTAGATGTACCCACGTGGCCATTGAGGTCTCCTCCTATGAAGAGCTTCTCACCAATCGGTACACTCCTAACCATGTCTTCTAGGCCTTCCCAGAACTCCCTCTTGGTGTTCTCATTGTGGCCTACTTGCGGGGTATACGCGCTGATAACATTGAGAACCAAGTCCTCAACTACCAGCTTGATCAGGATAATCCGGTCCCCACGTCTCTTGACGTCTACCACTCCATACTTGAGGCTCTTGTTGATCAAGATGCCTACGCCATTTCTGTTTGCAGTCGTCCCTGTGTACCACAGCTTGAAGCCGGTATCCTCCACCTCCTTCGCCTTCTGTCCTCTCCATTTGGTTTCTTGGACGCAAAGGATATCAACACCTCTCCTCACCGCTGCATCAACTAGCTCCCGAAGCTTCCCTGTCAGAGACCCTACGTTCCAGCTACCTAAGCGAATCCTCCTAGGCCCGGCTAGCTTCCTTACCCTTCGCACTCGTCGAGTCAAATGCGAAGACCCTTGCCCATTTTCCACTACATCCGGGCGCCGATGTAGCGCGCCACTAAGGATGCGACGACCCGATCCTCGCTCACTTGTCACCGTATCCGGATCAAGATACATTGCGCCACCTTGGGGGTGATGGCCCGGCCCTTGCCCATTTTCCACCACACCCGGGTTCCGATGTAGCGCGTCGCTGAGAGGGTTATGCCCCAACGAAAATCTTTTGGGTTTCATCTCCATAAGAGTGGCTGAGTTTTTACGTTGGCTCGCCAAGCCTATCACAACCCTTCTCCTTTACCCGGGCTTGGGACCGACTATGTTGAGACAACATAGGCGGAGTTGAAGAAAAAAAGGAATGACTAAACTCCAAGGAACAAATGCCCATGAATATCAGGACCTCTCAGGTTTCTTTTTTCTTAGCTCATTGAAACAGAGTATAATAATTAAAAAATGTCTACCACAGAGAGTATCGCATGATGCAATAACGAAACCGCTAATTTAACATGGATACAAACAAATGTAAAAAGAACCTCAAAAGGAAAAAAACCGAGGCCTACAGTGAGAATGTTTTTTTTTGAGAAATACTGAAGGCTCCGTGTTATCTATCAGTTGCTAGCTTCTTCTAAATCCCCACCTACCGAGTGCCTCCTCTTAATAAACACACACATCAGGGTTCTCTCATTTACACCATCCTATTCTAACCAACTAAGCAACTGGAAGAACAATAGAGATCAAATTGGAAATTAAGATTAAAAAAATTGTTGTTTACGGTTGCATTTTCAGAGTTTCAGAAAAAACTGCATGTGTGTTGTATTGCCATGGGTATTTACAGAAAAGGCAACGCTTTTGACTTGCTAAGTAAACTCACCTCGTGTGTCATCCTCTATTTTTTCTTGTGCCCAATACACCAACCCTGAACCCAAGAGACATCAAACAATGTATGCATAGCATCAAACTAAGAAAAATAAATCTACAAAACTTAAGTAAAGGAAACCAGGGCCTAAAGCAGGTACCTGAACACCCAAGGCTGACGAAAATTGGATGTTTCAGGGTTTGTGAAGGCAAGACCCCTGGCCGCACCGACAGCGATCTTCATCCTTGTCATCCATGGGAGGGAGCCATTTATACCTGAAGGAAATAGGATGTTTCAGGTCCGTTTCCTACTCCACATTAACCAAGAGTTGTAAACTATAAGCACCAAGAAGTTGGTTGGATACTTGATTTTTAATCCAAAATATCCAGTTTTTTTAGTAAATATCCAATATCTACATTCGTCTGACTTTAAAAAGAGAAAGAATTGTCCCTTTGGAAGGCAGAGAGCAATCGGTTCCTTGTGTTTTATGTTGCATGGCATGTGGCCGTGGGTAGCATGGAATTTCCAGCCACAACTCCATGATGGGGCACAGAATGATTAGCTCCAATTTCATTCGGTAATAATATCCTGGTCAACCGCATGGCCTGTAAATCAATCTTTCTTTAACATGCATCTAGCTAGAGAGGAATTTGAACACTTGCCAGTACTCAGTTAGCCTAAATGGTCACTTGATTGCACACTAAATTAGCCACACATTTTTTATTTGGCCAGGTTCCCTTTGATTGGGACAGGCTTATAGATTGTGGGATGAACCTTCTTTTCCATGATAGCGTGCCGCCCTAGATAATGCGAATATTTAACATTCAGCAACATCCAATTAACAGTCGGAGTAGCATATTATCCATCCATGATAGGAGAGGAAGAGCACATATAGCTCTGGGTATCTCACATTGAATCGGTTCCCCATAGTGCACATTCGATCATCATGGGTAAAATTTAGCTTTGGTTAATTAATACCCCAGTTGTACTTATCTTCTTAATTACTACTAAATTTTCTGCGGTGCAGAAGGGAATAAGTTCTTTTGTTTCTTCTCGCTTTGTTCTTGCATAAACCCCTTATGACTCTCAAACTGAACCATGGCAGGCTTCCACTCTATACTTGCTTAGACACAGAATGCAGGACACTGAGCATCACATAAAACATATAAAATCTGAACTGAACCCTACCATTCAAAGACCATTCGAGTTGGAAAATACTAATCGATGACATACGGCCCCCAGCGCCCACTTGTCGGCTCAGCTGTGATGTTACTTCCCCATTTTTATAGTTTATATACATTTTTTATTTTACTTGACTTGCAGAAAAGAAACTTCAGGGACAAGAACAGCTCATCGCTAATGGACCAAAATCACTAACATTTGTCTCTATCTTGCTGGTCTCAAAAACCACCAAATGTACTAATCCTTAGACTGATCAACTGACACTAGTAGAAAAAAGGCCTTTAGTCCCGGTTCGTAAGGGCCTTTAGTCCCGGTTCTTGAACCGGGACTAAAGGGTCGGTACTAATGCCCTGACCCTTTAGTCCCGGTTCAAACCAGAACCGGGACTAAAAGCCTTCCACGTGGCCGGTCCACCTTCAGTCCCGGTTGGTAACATCAACCGGTACTAAAGGAAATTTTCTGATTTTATTTTTTGAATTTTTTTTGAATTTTTTTTTATTTTCAAATTTTTGAATTATTTTAACCTCTAATCTCTAATCACCCCTCATCACTGCTCAATTTAATCTCTAATCATCCCTCATCATTCCAAATCATCTAACTTTCCGGACGGTCACCCATCCTCCCACACTCCCCTAGCCTGAGCACGCTTAACTTCCGGGTTCTATTCTCCCTCGTTTCCAAGTCTGCACTCGTTGTTTTCCTGACAATAGTAAGATGTCAATCCTATTAACCCTCAGGAGTTTAGCTTGAGCATGAAGTCACATATTTCACTGTTTGAGTTTGAAACTATTGTTCTAAAAAACAATAATTTTTTAGTAACACTAATATTTCTTGAATAAGTAGTTTGACCATTGTTTGACCACAGTTTGACCATAGTTTGACCAGATTTGACCAAAATTCAAAAAAACTGAAATAATTATTTAATAACACTAATATTCTTGAATAATTATTTAGTAACACTAATACTTCTTGAATAAGTAGTTTGACCATAGTTTGACCAGATTTAATGAAATTTTAAAAAACTGAAATTTGAGCATAACTTTTTTTCCTTTTGGAATTTGAGGATTCTACAAATTTGCAAACAGGCCGTAGGCGGTCTCCATCGGATGTAACTTTTCAAATAGATGATTTTTCATATAAAAAACTTTTTAATCCAAGTTCGTATGCAAAAGTTATGCCCATTTTACAAATTCCAGAGAGATTTTGTAAATAAAGTCAAAATTCATATTTGTAAATTTTCCCAACAACTAGACCACATATCACATGGGAAACTTATTTTATTTTATTTTTTTGGCATTTCCATCATTTTCTTTTGTTTTTTCTAAAACTGAAAAGGCGGTCCACGTGGGGGGGGGGGAGTTTGAAAATGGGACCTTTAGTAACGGTTCGTGCCATGAACCGGTACTAATGCCTCAAAGCCCATTAGTCCCGGTTGGTGGCACCAACCGGGACTAGGCATCGCACCCTTTAGACCCGGTTCGTGGCACGAACCGGGACTAAAGGGCCCAGGTGAACCGGGACTAATGCCTTAGCCGCACGAATTAGGATAAATGCATCCATTGGTCCCGGTTCTGGACTGAACCGGGACTAATGGGCTTACCCGGCCTGGACCAAAGCCCCCTTTTCTACTAGTGTGAAAATAGAAAGCAGTAAAGAACTCACTTTTGAAGAGGTGCGTCTCTAGACTCCCGGCGCTCATGAACTCGTACACCAGCATCCAGCGTTCGTCCTCATACCAGTACCCGATCAATATCACCAGCATCCAGCGTTCGCCCCTCCTTGGCTCAACATGCCCATCAGCCCGCGGAGTGAGAGCTGAGTTTTAGGACCATGGCTCGGCCGCACCTACGGTCAACACCCTTGGATGTAGTACACCTCCCATTGGGATATGGGCCCTATTAGCATTCAATTTTTTATGATTCAGTACTCTTTAAGTTAACCCATCATTTACGTTGGCATTCAAACAGTGAGTTTTTTTTTCATATTGCTTGTAGGCCTTCTCAGGCTAGACTTCCAATGTGGCACACCTTCCAATAACACTGTAGCTCACAAGACCAAGAAAGAAAATTAAAAAAGAGTCATGTTCGGGCTTCCCAATAATAATGTAGCTCAGGGTGATATGTATGCACGAAAAAATAAAAACATAACAGAAAAGAAAAAATAAAGGAAAAATAAACAAACAAAAATAAGAAAAATGAAAAAAAAATCGGAAAACAGAAGAATAGCAACAGGAGCAGCTACATTACCATGCTCAAGTTTTGATTCTCTCTGGAAACTATTGCTGCCTTTTTTTTCTTTGCTGTGATGCACAGAAATTTGTCTAATTGAAACATTAAAAAACCGATTTAGCTTGATATACTACTATCTGCAGCGATTGTTCAGGCATCCATGCAAGTCTGGGCCCATAGCCATTGTGCATCACGAAGCAATAAAGAAAGTGTATGGACCAAACTTGATTATTTTAGCGATTATTTTATTCTAGCATGGAGTAGATCTTATTAGAATCTATAGGCCTGCTAACTATCTTTTGACCATTCCCGCCATGTTTTACCTTGGCCGTCAGGCACAAATCCCAGGGATGGGGCCCAACAGATGTGTGGCTTTGAGCGTAGGTGCGGCTGCACCATGGTTCTATCCAACATTTTTGCCCGCGGAGCGTGCCACACTACACAACCAACACATAGAAGTGATGGAGAGGGCACCTTCTCCATGGCATCGGCACAAGGGCAAGAGCCGCAGCGAGCAACCACCTCACGTGGCTTGAACCTGCATCGGAGCGCTCGCGCCGCCGTGGTCGTGGATCCGGACTTGCTGCTCGATCTGGACGAGGGGGGTGGAAGGAGCGCGCCGGTGGTGGGGTTAAGGCGAGCGGAGGAGAGAAGGGTTGGGTTGTAGGTTGTGGAGGAAGGCGCTGGTGAGTGGTGGCGGCGATAGATGAGGGAGAGGGGGAGGAATTGGGACGGTGGTGAATCGGGAATGGGGGCGATCCGTTTCTCTCTTCTCTATCCCTTCTGGACAAACCAAACGAGCGGCGATGGGGCATCGAAGGAAGGTGTGCCCAATTGGCCACTCTTTTTCCTGATATCCAGTGCGTGTATGACCGTCTGCACAGTAAATCGCTCATCTCTTGTGATGTCGTGGACATCACGAGAGGGCTCCAAGAGGTTCGCTCTTGGAGAGTGTAATTGGCATGTGTAGCATGTTATTGTTTCCCTTTCTCGTTTTTTTCAATCAAGAATGAAATATTATGTGGTGTGGTCTCACAATGTATCATTCTAGATGCTATCTGCAAAAATTGTTGTAATATGATGTGTTCACCACGGGTGATTCCTAGCTAGCATCGGGGTGCCGGACAGATATTGCTACTTTTGTACTTGCTTAGATTTGTACTTGCTAATTGCTAACCTACTGATGGGTTAGTTTAATCCATGTTAGATATAATTAGGTGGGATAATTTGATGGTACTTATCAACCTGGGCACACCAAGCATGTGGATTTAGGGAAAAAAAGTTCTCTCTTCAAATAGTAGTAATAGATGTAGTCGACAAGAAACTTCGTACATAGAAGACAAAATATTGTCTGATTACAATTATCTTATTCAAAAAAGATAACACCCTAAGAGTAGCTTAATAATAAATTCCTTGCTCCCCCTCCCTGTTTGTCAGAAAATGTTGGTATCGTCTTCTACTGTATGTAGTCAAGAAAACGTATTTTCACTTAATTTGATTATTCTGTTCAGGAACACATGTGTAATGAGTTTCGTACAGGTGGGGCATCTTCTGTAAGACTTTGAATCATGGGTCCATGCTATCAACAAAAATACATCCATATTTTAATAGATATATGAGTGTGCTTCTAATGTGCATGACCAATTTAAAATATTACCGTTGAGGTGTAACATGTATGTTCTTTTGTTCGGGTCATTCCACAAATTGGGTGTTCCTACCAAGGACCTCCTGTTGCAACATGCTGCTAAATTCTTGCTCCACTAATAGGGCTTCCTTCTACGGTTCTCTACCATTAAAGTCCTCTAAATGAAATAATGTCTCGTTTGAATAACCAATCAGGAGAGTCCTCCTCTTTTTCATATTCAATACAATTAGCCCCTAGGAGGAATCCACGAGAGCCAGTGGCAGTAGATACTGCAATGGGTAGACACAGGTAAATGGCAAACATAGTAAACATTCTAATTCATAAGAATGAGAATAGTTACCATTGTAGGGGTTTGGAACACATCGTATTTTGGAAAAGTCTCGAGCACCCCAGTGTCAATCAGCGCCTTGGTGCGCTTTTCTTGAGATAACCGAGTCTGCCTCGGGCGCCCCTGCTTGGGCATGGAATTCCAAATTAAAAAAGTGTATGGATCCAACAAACTCAGTGCATGTGTTTCTCTCTGGTGCGTCGCTAGTAATCTTACACACTGCAAGATTACTAGCGACGCAGCAGAGAGGAACATAGGCATTGACTTTGTTGGATCCACACACCTTTTCGCTTGTCATATATTTGCTAAATATATGTTCTGACTTTGGTTTTGCACATTTTCAAGGATCCAGAACAAATCAAGAAGTGCCTCATGGTCCAGATGCTGAAGGTCAGGGACAATGAAGCACTTGATAACATTCTAGAGGAAGTTAGAGCAGCATTGAGTCATTAGTGGCTAAGGTGGACTGTTGCATGAATAAATACTGGAAAAATAATTACTTATCAAGCTGCTCGCTAGGGAATACTGTTTTATCACATCAAATAATTAGATAACATTTTGTCTTCTATGTATGAAGTTTAAAAAGTTGTTGGTTTTGGCACCCACTACCTTCGTATTCGCTACAATATTGTTTGCTTGTTTTGGTTCTATCTATTTATTTTGTCTTCTATGTATATTTTATTAGTGTATAAACTAGACCGGTTTAGTGGTCTAAGTGAACCAGGTGTGTTTTGGAGTGGACCATGCCTGAGAATATGGTACTCAAAGACCGGCAAGTTGTGCATCCAGTCTGCGAGGTTTTCATTCGTGTGGTGCCTTGCATTCTATACTTCCGGGCTGTTTGGTTTTAGGACTAGCATTGCCACACTTTGCCACACATTTTTGCCAAACTTGACTAAGGTTAGTTTATCAAAATGAGAGCCACAAGGTGAAAAGCCTAAGGGAATCTTGCCATACTTTTTGTGTGTATACCATGTGGGGTCCAAGTGTGGCTTGCCTAAGGTGTGGCTTGAACCAAACACTCACCTAAATTGGTCAAACTTGCCTAACCTTAGGTGTGGCAATCTTTGGTAAAGTTAGTCACAAACCAAACAGCCCCTTCATCCTAGCGTATAACTCCATCCATACACGCACTGCTATATGATACGAGGTTTACTTCATCAGAAATCATCAGATACCAGCCAGGGAATATTCAACTTAAAAATATGATGGTTATATGGCACGTACCTTTCATTACATTTAATCTTCAAGTTCCCCTCGATCTTCCTCTCTCCCTCGCAGATGATCCAAATTAATCTTTCATGCTCATGATGTTTCTGACAACGTGCCGATTTACTTTTATGTGTTCCTGAATAGAATAACCAAATTAAGTGAAAATGCGTTTTCTTCTTGATTACATAAAGTAGAAGACGGTACCAACATTTTCCGACAAACAGGGAGGGGGAGGAAGGAATTTATTATTAAGCTACTAAGGGAGTTACCTCTTTTTCGAATAAGATAATTGTAATCAGACAATATTTTGTCTTATATGTATGAAGTTTCTTGTTGACTACATCTATTACTACTATTAGAAGAAAAGAACTTTTTCTTCCTAAACCCACACGCTTGGTGTACCCAGGTTGATAAGTACCATCAGATTATCCCACCTAATTATATCTAACAGCCTGGATTAAACTAACCCAGCACCAGTTTAGCAATTAGCAAGTACAAATCTAAAGCAAACTACAAACTAGCAATATCTGTCTCACACCCCCATGCTAGCTGGGAATCACCTGCTGAGTTGGAACGGGGGCGAATAAACACATCAGATTACAATATTGTTTGCAGATAGCATCTAGAATGATACATTTGGAGACCACACCACATAATATTTTATTCTTGATAGAGAAAAAGGAGAAAGGGAAATAATAACATGCTACACATACCAATTTCTACACCAAAGTGTGAGCATTCCTCCGAGCTGATTTGAGTAGTCCTATGTGGCCACCAGTTTACGAGTGGTTGTGAAGCGGCCCATTCTTTTAACATCCTACATAGTCCAATCAAAATTTTGAATAAAAGGAAACAAACAAAAAAAACAAATGCTACCATGCATTTACAAGCACGTACTGTAAGTATATGAAACATAGTAAAGTAAAGAAAATGAAAAATAACCTTTTAAAAAAGTACAACAATTGAGATTATTCTTTGACCTACAGGATTTCTCTTTCATGTTAAGGACAAGATAAATAGCACACAAAACATACTTAGAAACTTGATAAGTTGAAAGAATAAAACACATCAGATCACAACATTATTTGCAGACAGCATCTAGAATGATAGATTGCGAGACCACACCACATAATATTTCATTCTTGACAGAAAAAAAGGAGAAAGGGAAACGATAACATGCTACACATACCGATTTGTACACCAAAGTGTGAGCATTCCTCCGATATGACTTTGAGACTCCGAGAGACTGAGCCGGCATATCATCTTGAGATTTACAAAGTCACCGTAGGCGCCTCGTCGTCCACGGACACGTCTCCTCCCACTGAAAGCGCATCGCCGGAAATCCTGAAATAAATTCAGAAATAATGCGAGCACCAGGATTTGAACCCTGGTGGGTTGGGGATACCACTGTTCACCTAACCAACTCAACCACAGGTTGATTCGCGATTTACAGGAATGTTCATGGATACAATGCGATGGTCATGGGGAGTGACCAACCATACATGTCTTCCTGGCTGAAGATTACAAGCAAACTTGGCGAGCCTATGAGCCTCAAAATTAAAGTTTCTACGCTCATGAATAAAAGAAGCAGAAATAAAATTGTTTTTACGGTCTAAAATCTCCCGAATGATAGCTGAGTGCGGTCCTCCTGTCCCTTGGTTTATATCGTTCACCACTCCTTGGCAATCTGAAGCTATTATCATATGTGATACCTGAAGATCGCTGGCAAGTGCCAAAGCCTCTCTGCAAGCAAAGGTTTCCAAAATAGTTGGATCAAAAACACCGTGGTAAACCACCACCGAGGACCCCAAATATAGGCCTGAATGATCTCTGCAGACCGCGGCGACAGCACCGCCACGGCTGCGTCTCGCCACCGCTCCATCAACATTAAATTTCACCATCCCGGCCGGTGAAGCAAGCCATTTTCGTGGAGCTTCTCCTCTGATCCCAGCAGAAACGCGAGTGGCCTCTGGTTTTTTTATTTCTTCCAGCTCGCGGATGTATGATTCCACAAATGAAGAAGTCTGCATCGGGGACTGAAAAATCCCTTCATGGATCGCCTGCCTCCTCGCATACCAAACTGCCTAGAGTGTTATTACCATCTTTGTGTAAAGCTTGTGATCAAGTACATCCTGCAACTAAAATAGCCAGTTCTTCGCTCGAGGTTCGGTGTTCGCTGCCATTGTAGCCACCAGTTCAGGATCTGACAGCGCCCAGGTGCACCTTGCTGCAGTACAAGAAACTAGCGCATGTCGCCATGAATCAGTCGATCCACACAACGGGCATGCATCTCTTGTAGACATGTTTCTATTATTGAGTACGTCTGTTGTTGGTAATGAATGCCGAGCTAGACGCCACAAAAATACTCTGACCTTTGATGGGACAGTCAGCGACCAGAGTTTGCGCCAATCCTTCTCCTCTCGGTCATTACTAGATGACCCGCTTCTTCCTTCTAGCCAATTCTCCCTTGATATTTTGGTTTTGATTATGAACTTGTACGTTGAACTTACAGTGAATCTACCCTTAGGGTCTGGGTGCCATGACCAGAAATCATCAACATTGCTCGTGCAAACTGGTATCTTCAAAACCGCCTCCGCATCGGTTGGAAGAAATAAAGAACGGACAAGATTCACATTCCAGGACGCCGTTGCTGGGAGTAGCAAGTCTGAAACAAGCTGGGGCGGATCTGGGATCAGAGAAATAATGGGCCGGAGCGCACCCTCCTTTGGTAACCAGTTGTGTGTTCATATGTTAGTCGACTGACCATTGCCTATTCTCCGGATGATGCCTTGTTTTAGAATATCCCGTCCCTCTAGAACTGCTCGCCAAATCTGTGATGGCCTAGAGCCGAGTTCAGCACTGAGCAAATCTGTGTTGGGAAAGTAGGATGACTTGAGAATCCTAGCACTCAACGACGAGGGGTCTTGCAACACCCTCCAAGCCTGTCGCGCCAAAAGTGATAGGTTGAAAAGTTCCAGGTCCCTGAAACCCAGGCCTCCCAAGTACTTTGGCCTAGTCATTACCTCCCATGAAACCCAAGATGGTTTCCTTTGTCCCTGTTTGCAGCCCCACCAAAAATTTCTAATGATGGAGTTTATGTGATCACATAGGCCTCTTGGCAACTTGAAACAAGACATCGAGTAAACAGGGATTGCTTGGGCAACTGACTTGATGAGTACTTCCTTGCCACCAGCTGATAAACACTTTCCCATCCATCCCTTTATCTTGTCCCATACTCGGTCACTCAAATATTTGAACGTGCCCCTCTTTGAGTGTCCCACATCTGTGGGCATGCCAAGATATCTGTCACTCAAAGACTCATTAGGGACCTGTAAGCATCCCTTAACTGCATCTCTAACAATCTGGGGGCATCCCTTACTGAAAAAGATAGAAGATTTGTCCTTATTAATTCTCTGGCCCGATGCCCTGCAATATGTATCCAAAAGGTGTGATACCTCATCCGCTCCATCGACACTAGCCTTGAAAAACAGCAGGCTATCATCCGCGAATAAAAGATGGTTCACCGAGGGTGCCGATGGCGCCACCTTAATGCCGCTGAGCTGGGATGATTCATTTTGAGATCTCAAGAGGCACGAAAGGCCCTCTGCTGCTAGCAAGAAAAGGTATGGAGAGATAGGATCTCCCTGACGGATACCTCGTGTTGGTTGGAACTCCTCCAACTTACTCCCGTTAAACAAGATTGAAAAAGAGACTGTCCTGACCATGTTCATGATGATGGATACCCATGGTGCAGCAAAGCCCAATTTCTTCATTATTGCTTCCAGATAATTCCATTCAACTCTGTCATATGCCTTCATCATATCGAGCTTGAGCGCACAGTGGTTGTTTTTCTTTGACCGGATCCTCTTCATAAAATGCAGACATTCGTAAGCTGAGATAATATTGTCAGAGATAAGCCTTCCAGGAACAAAGGCAGACTGTTCCTCTGAGATAATGTCTGGTAGTATTGCCTTCAGGCGGTTGGCTAATACCTTTGAGGCTATCTTATAAAAGACATTGCATAAGCTTATTGGTCGAAATTGAGACAACAGGGTCGGATTCGATACCTTTGGGATTAAAACCAAAATTGTGTCGTTAACACAAGCCGGACTCTCCTCCCCCCTGACTATACTCAACACTGCTTTTGTAACCGAAGCTCCACAAATATCCCAATGGCGCTGAAAAAAGTGCGTCGGAAACCCATCGGGACCGGGCGCCTTAGTAGGGAACATTTGGAACAACGCCTTCTTCACTTCTTCCTCCTTGTAAGGTGCCATGAGAGACTCGTTCATAGCAGCTATCACTTTCGAGGGTACATGATGTAGAACATCATCTACTCCTTCCACTCCTTCGGAAGTGTAGAGATTTTTATAGAATTCTTGTGCAAGTTGATGCATCTCCGTGAGATCCTCTGTTAGTTGCCCGTCTTGTTTCTGTAGAGCTTTAATCAGATTTTTTCGCCGTCGCATCGACGCCCGAAGATGGAAAAAGTGTGTATTCCTGTCGCCTGCTGATAGCCACTCCACCCTGGACCTTTGGCGCCACATCAGCTCCTCACGTAGATAGAGCTCAATGAGACAGTCATTAATTTTTATCTCTACATGGGTCGGGCCAACTCTGAGCGGGTCAGATCTGAGCCGTTGTAGGTCCTTTTTGAGCCTCCTTATTTCAGCCTTGACATTGCCAAACGTTGACCTACTCCATTCTACCAGGTTGTTAGACAAGGATTCTAGGTTTGCACGAACCTCAGCCACCGTTAGATTAGGACCGTTGGCCTCCCATGCATGCTGGACCGTGGGGATCAACTCGGGATGCGTATCCCACATGCATTCATACCGAAACAACTTCTCCTTTGCCGGCCTTTCCGATATTGGGTCGAGCTTTAGCAAAAGAGGGGAATGATCAGATGTTGCAGCTGTCAGGTGTTGTACCGCAGCAAGGGGAAATTGTGCGCACCACTATGCTGAACCGAGCGCTCAAGCCTTACCCTAGTATACGAACCTCCTGCAACTTTTGTTTCGAACGTCCACTTATGCCCTTGAAAGCCAAGGTCGATCAGGCCACAAACGTCGACCGCATCACGAAATCCTTGGATCTGAGTCTGGCTCCTCTGGCCTATTCCATCATGTTCATCATACCAGAGGACCTCATTGAAATCGCCAATACATACCCATGGCATGTTCTGTAGCGAAGCCAAGTTTTTCATTGTGTCCCAAGTTCTGTGTCGTAGGTGTGTTTGGGCTTCACCATAAAAACACGAGAGCCTCCACGGATTTCCTTCCAGGTCCGACACCTTAACATCAATATGGTACTTCGAGTAACCCAAAACTTCAACCTTTATTTCATTATTCCAATACAAAACTAAACCACCACTACGACCGGTGGAACCAACAACAAAAGAACAATCATATCCTAGAGTACCTGCTAAGCTTTCAGCTCTCTCTTGGCTAATTTGTGTTTCCAAAATACAAAGCACTCTAGGGGCAAACTTTAGCGCGATTTCGCGCAATTCTTGAACTGTCGGGGCATTGCCTAGTCCCCGACAGTTCCAACTTAATAGATACATTGTGCTCGGCGGTCCTCCGACGAGGAAGCCGCCGCTGTTGCATCTTGATTTTTGAGACCAACCGAGTTCTTCCTTACCCGTGTTTCCCGCCTTCTCTGCTAGCTGCGCCGTTCTGGAACGCTTGGGATCCTGCTTCGGCGGTGGGATCACACACGTCCCTCCCCTTTGATTTGCTGTGAGTGCAAGCTCCAGATTCCCCTTGGGGGCCGTGGTCATTGCAGAAACCGCGGCCTCATCACTTGATCTTTTCCGGTTCAGATCATTCTCCTCCATATCCGTATCCTCTCCCTCCATTGCTCTCTTATCCCGTTTGGTTGGGCTGTTTCTTCCCATTGTTTCGACGTCTCGTGCCCCATGCTGTAGTGGCAGGCGCCCTCAAGTTTTTGAAAACCAGGGCCGAGGGAGGATGCACACCATCACCGTGTTCTTTAAACTCGTGTCCCATCATTCCGCATACCTGACACCAGTCCGGGAGCCGCTCGTATTTCACAGCAAATATCTCCCTCTGGCCCTCACGGACTGTGGAAGTTGCCTTCTTGAGCTGGTTGCGGACGTCCAGGCGAATTCTGACCCTGTAAAAATTGCCTTCGAAGTCGAAGGAAGATGGTTCTGAGTCTACAAACTCTCCGATCTTAGCAGCTAACGCCTTCATTTTTCCGTGGTATGCAATTGGAAGATCAATAATTCTTGCCCATATCTCAAATTTGAAGAGCTCAATGGATGTAGGCTTGGAGTAGCCATCATAAGGGACGATGATCACCGGGTTCCCCCGGAAGTGCCAAGGCCCCCCTTGGGTTACCCTCTCCCAATCACCCAGACAATTAAACTCCATGAGAGCTAGGGTCGAAACATCGGTTGCTCTGACAGACAAGGCCCAACCCAAAAGTAAAACGCCGGAGCGCTGATTTTCAAAAAAAAAACGCTGGAGCGCTGTGAATGCTCTATCATGTTTTTTAGGCAAAGTTTCCAACCGGCGCACCGGCCGAAGCTTCAGCCGGTCGCACAGGACGCGTTCGATCGAGTGGGATCCAACGAATCGTTTTTCTACTTGGGGTACAGCTGGACTAGGTCATGTGGCCCACTCTCCACCAAACATTCCTTATCCTTTTCTTCTTCCTTCTTCTTCCTCTGTCCGCATCTATACTTCACTTATGCTTCTTTTTCCTCCCGTAGCAACCCCTCGCAAGCTGCTGGTTTTCTGCATTGGAGGCGGTGGTGCTGAATGGCAGCCACCTCACGGCCGAGCCTCCGCTCCTCCTCGTTGTTGCCTGCGCACACACCGCTGCGAGGTCAACGCTCATGACGATACAGCATCACCATGGACGTGCCCACACGGCTTTGCTTTTTCTTTTACTGAGTGTTGCAACCGGTCATGGGAGATGCTACATCCACCGTGAGGGATGCTACAATCCATAAACTTTTTTGCTGGAACCAACTACTGTATTTGTCGCTGATTCTTTTTTTTGCTGGAACTAGTGTTTTGTTTTGCTACCACCAGCGACATGGTTTGCTACCACCATACGCAGCGACCGGCCGACCAATTTTTTTCTTGCTACAATTGTGTCATATTTTTGCTGCAATCGGCAGCCACAGAAGCTACAATCGGTTAACATTTTTGCTACAACGGCAACGACCGGCGGCGCCGGCGAGCTTTTAATTTGCTGGAAGCGTTACCCTTTTTGCTACAACCGTTCATTTTTTGTTGCTACCGACACCCCGATGGAGAGTACAGTTTCTTGTGAGCTCATCATCGGAGGTGCTACGACCTGCAACCACCGCACACCGGAGCTGTGTCCGTCGTCATCGGAGCTGCGACCATCATCAGGGGGAGACTACGGGGACATGCTGCTGCACGCACGGAGCCGACGAGAAACACATGAGATGACGGCGATGACCCTTGCCGCCCAGCGGTGAGGGCAGCCATCGGCGGCGACCAGCGAGACGTGCCAGGCGGTGCTTCTAGGCCGGGTGCGTCGCTCGTCCATGGCGGCGCTATGGGGCTGCTTCCCAGGGAAGAAGACACAGGGGAAGAAGGAAGGAGATCCTGCGGTTCTAAATTGCTTAATTTTGCTACAACCATTTTTTTTCTAGAATTAGTCTACTTTTTCTGCTACGATCAACCACTGAATCTCTCCCAGTTTGAGTTTGTTTTCTGTTGGAACCGGTGCTTAATTTTGCTGCAATCAGGGCCTGTTTGGTAGCAAAGTATTACAAAAAACAAAGTATCAAAAACTGCAGTAATTTTACCTATAGGTATGAGATAACATGGTTTTACCATAACAGAGTAATCTTGAAGTATTCACAATACATAGAACATGTTTGGTTATTGCTGCAAAACACTGTATTACCTAGTCGTTAGCAGTGCAAATGCATGCAGCTGGCCGGCCGTTTGAATAGTATTTCTGTTGAGCTATTGTAGCTAGCTAGCTGGATATTCCTTACTCGTGCATAACAACCCAACGGCTAGCTTGTGTATACAAAGAAGACCACCCATGGCACGGCGTCTCCTGTGACTCACCTGCTGGTGAAGCTACACCTAGACGGAGCGGCTTGCCCTTCTTCGAGCCACCATTGAGGCGCAGCGGAGCTACGCGTTCAGGCGGCGACCCACCGCGTGCCGTTGTTGGCCAGTCATCTGCGTCACTGTCGAGGGGCACGAAGAGCTGCGCGAGAACTTGAATCGCATGGCCACGGTCGGCGCATTCAATTGATACTTGCATCGTCTCTGTCCTCTGTAAGTCCTCCTAATTGCTCCATCAATGTGGGGGAATTTTTTGAAGCGTAAACACCGAGAAGATGATGAGTTAGCCATCATCAAAGCCGTATACACAGGCGAGAGAGGTTCAACCAATCGCCAACATATTCACACTTCCATCCTTGCGGGACATAAGTACGTGAGAGAAGTTTTGGAGGGTCATGAATTGAGATGTAAAAGAGATTTTCGAATGGAAAAATATGTATTCCACAATTTGGTCAAGTGCTTCCGAGAGAGACAACTTCTACAAGATGAGAGGCTTGTTTCCGTGGAAGAGCAAGTAGCAATATTCTTATATACCCTTTCGGCGAATGCAAGCAACCGTACTCTGCAAGGGCGATTTCAACATAGTGGTCAAACCATAAGTATATATTTCAATAAAGTGCTACAAAGTATTATGTCACTATCTGGACAGCTCATACAGTTGCCACCAATAAATGTCCCTCAAAAGGTTTCAAGCAACCCTAAATTTATGCCGTACTTTCAGGTATGCATCTTGTAGTTCTTACATATCATTTGTAAATATTGTTACATATTTGTCATCAGTATTTCCTGTCTTTATGAAGGATTGTATCGGAGCAATTGATGGGACGCATGTTCCGATTAGCATATCTCTGAGACTACAAGACCCATATCGCAATAGAAAAGGAACATTATCACAAAATGTCATGGTGGCGTGTAATTTTGATAATCAATTCGTCCATGTCAGTGCGGGCTGGGAAGGTTCAGCTTCTGATGCTCGAGTTCTACAAGATGCACTAGAAAACAATTTCTATGTGCCAGAGGGAAAATTTTATTTAGTTGATGCAGGATATGCAAATACACCTAATTTTATTGCACCCTACCGAAATGTCAGGTACAGCCAAGTTCTTCTATTAGGCCAACTACTATAATGCAAATACACACATCTTCATTACCTTTCTGAAATTTCAGGTACCATTTGAACGAGCAAGCTAGATGCAACCAAAGGCCACAAAATGCTAAAGAGCTATTCAATCTCAGGCATGCACAACTACGTAATCACATCGAGCGTATCATTGGCGTTGTGAAGAAGCGTTTCCCAGTATTGAAGTGTGCTTCACATTACCCAATTGAATCTCAACCTGATATTGTCATAGCATGTTGTGCACTTCATAACTTTATTCGCAATCACGAGGGGGGAGAACAATGGTTTGATCAGGTTGGCTCCAATATTGACCCAAAACATATAGTTGATATTCCAAGTGGGGATGCAAAATACAGAAGTGATGTAGAATCTCTCAATGAGCGGCGTGCATTGGGTCGTTCAAAAAGGGATCAAATTGCTGAAGCAATGTGGAAAGACTACTGTGAGTATCTGCAGGAGCGCGGTAGAAGAAATAGCACATGACTTGTGCAATTGTTGAAGCTAGAATAAAACGATCAGTAGAATATTTTTATCAAAATATTGTAGTAGCTTTCTCATTCATTAATAATGTACTTTACATTTCTGTGAGAAGATATGTAATGTAAAAGGCAACTATCAACTAGTGCAGCAAATATGAGTTTTTGTGTCCTGTACAAATAACATGGCGGAACTAACAAAATTTGAAGGACTGTGCTTTTATGAAAGGAAACATAGTGCCGTCAAAACCAAGTTTAGTGCTGAAACAAATTTATGCTGAGATACATTCGTGCTCCTCCTTTTATTCATGGTACAGTGCACAATGACATCTTTTTAACAAAAAAATTAACCTAGAGTAGTATGAACCAATAAACCAATAATAGAGTATCAAAGATTTTTCCTATTCAGATGAAAATACCTAGAACGAATTTCTACTTTAAATTTGACGGCCAAGCACTTCCTTGAGGATCTCCAGAACGACATCATGCTCGACTGTCATGAAGATTTCACGGTCAACTCTTTCTCCTTTCAGATGCTGGATCATCTTCAGATGTTCACTTGCTGAGAGATCTGGTATGCTCTTAAGCTTGACAATGCAATTGGCAATGCAATAAGGATCTTTGTCAGGATCTTTTTTTCCATCTGCACCATTTTCATTTCTCTATAGCTCTCAATTTGCTTCGTCTTCACATCCACATAAGTTTTAAGCTCCTCATTTCTAACAGCAACCAGATCTTCAATCGCTGTGTCTTTGCCTCTCTTAGGCTTACCTTCATCATTGCCTTTAGAAGTCCTAGCCTTTTTCATAGGTGGTGGGTCAGGAAGTGTGTTCATGTCTTCCGTCAGAAAATGATTACTATTATTTTCCATACGTTCTGCTCTTTTAACAAGAAATACTTCAACATCGTCACCATATATGCCTTTACTCCACTCATAATGTTGATCTTCAAAGCCTGGAGCAGGTAATGTTGGACTAGGTGAATTACGCCCAGCGGCATTTAGAACCTGTTGGGTGAAGGTTTCCCCTCGTGACAAATCTGTAGCCGGACTGAACTTCTCTTCAACCTGATCAGTTGTCCTCTTACAACCCTTCCCCTCCGTTGTTTTACCTGCGTACATAGGAATATATTGTAAACTACAAGCAAGCAAGATCATATGCTAAATTCATTACATGTGAAACCAACGTACCATCATAAATTGCATGCAAATCATCGTAGTAAGGGAAAGCTTTATATCTCCACTTCTGCTGTTCTTTGCTCAATTCATCCCATTTTTCATCAATGGTTGTTGGCATTTTTGTAGTAGGATCAAAACTGAAGGCACTCTTCTCTACAATAGATTTGACAACAAACTATTCTTTCTTCAACCGCTGCTCTCTAAATTTTAGTTGAGAAACAATGAAATTAGCTCTCGGAAACTGATTATTCAAGCGTGTAGTCATGCTATTCCATCCTTCTTTGGTCCATCCATTCTGACCGCGAAATCTAACAGCATCTGCATACTCTTTCATCACAGAAACGAGCAGGTCTAGTTGAGAAGTTGTCCATGATGCTCTGTTTCTCTTGTCTGCAATTGGGAAGCAAAACATCAGGAAAATAGACAAGGACCCTACTCGAAAGCAACAAATATCATAGTTATCATAAATATCTGGTTAAAACAAATCAACTTCAGTAAATCATCTCGTGCATGACGCCACACCATGGATTACATTGACAAAACAAAATACTATATCCTAATGTACGCAGGCTTGTAGGCTGTCGTGGAGCTAGGCAAAAATCTGTAGTGAGCAACTGCTAATGATAGAACAAAATTGTTATGGGTGGGCCGAAACCACGCTAGCTACAAAATGCATGCTACAAACTAATGAACTGTCACCTCTAGCCCCTACCCCCTGCTAAAAGTACCAGGTGTGGTTTGTCTTTTTTGAGAATCAGATTCGAATAGGTATACTGAAATCTGAATTGTCTGAATGAAAAACAGCAAAATCGCTATGGTATGACTGTTGTGCATTTCAGCAGCGAGATTGGGGTTCTACTGCTTGTCTTAGACAGTCTATTTACACTTCCACAGCCTGATTGGCTGTCAAAATTTGTAAGCTGGTAACCAAACATCAACTTAGATAGTCAAAGCCTCTGTAACATACATATTTCTGAAATCGCAGCCTGATATAAGCCGACCAAGCAGTAGCTTGGCTGTCTACTTTCTTTTGGCTTCAGATATAAGCCCACCTAGATAGCCAATGCTTTTGTAACACACATATTTCTGAAAATCGCAGCGATGCAGACTGTCTTACGCCATATTTCGGGCTACTACATAAAGCTATCACCAAGCTAAGATCATCTAGGTTGCATCTAGCCTTAAGCCACTAAATCTTGCTTCTCAATCTATCCAAGGAGAATCTACTCTGCCCCTGAATCGGGGACGGCCTTCTCGTCAGCAAGGCCGGACGGCATCGAGGAGATTGTGCGTCGCGGCACCATCCGCAGATACTAGCGGCATGCACAGTGGAGAACGGCACGGCCGTGCAGAGGAAGGAGCCGGCGGTTGGCGGGGAGAGGCGGGAAGGAGCGATGAGGGAGGATGGAGGGCAGAGTAATCACCTTTGGTCTCTCCATCGCCATCTCTTTGTTTCCCCATGGCCACCGATGGAAGACGACAGGGCGACGGCGGCGGCGTGAGAACGAGCCAGATCAAGGAGCGGGGAAGGATAACAAGGGGACTCCCTTCTTTTCGCCGCTCTGTTTTTTAAAAACAGGTCGGGGGTTCTTTTTATTAAACAGAGAAAAAACTACAGTTTGCCAAATACTACAATATTAAAACAACAGTTATTAGGGGCAAACAAACAGCTCGTTGTAAATAAAACTGTGATAATCTCAAAAACTGCAGTATTCTCAAAATGCTTAAAAAAATACTTCGCTACCAAACGGGGCCTCATTGTTTTTTCTGCTGGAACTAGTCTACTTTTTTGCTACAATTGACCACTGAATCCCCAGCTGAGTCTACTCTTTTGCTTCCACCATGTTCTGTTTTTACTGGATCCTATCATTATTTTTGCTTCCACCATGTTCTGTCTTTTTGGGCACTACATTCAGAGTTGCGACCGTGGGGGCGTCGTCAGGATGCCGCCGGCGAGTTGGCTGGCGCTGCAGTAGAAGCATGCGAAGGATGAGGGGGGGAAGGAGGAAGTGCATGGTTGCTGGGCATGGACATGGGGGAGACGAGGAGGGGGAGTGGAGACGCGGCGACGGCGAACTCCGACCCGCGGCGGGGGCGGCGACGGTGAACTCCGACCAACGGCGGGGGCGGCGATCTGCGTGGTGGGCAGGGCAAGTAGTCGTGGTGGGCAGGTCAATTTGATGGGGCGAGGGGAATTTTTCTCCTACTCGCTCGGAACGATGGGTGGGGAACGAAGCGGGAAAGCTGATCTGGCGGACGAGATGCCTTGCATCGTACGGCTCGGATGCGACTTGGGCCGGTGCGCCGGTGCAGATCAGCGCCCTTTTTATAATCTATTTCACGCGAGCTTATATATATACTCCCTCCGTTTCAAATTACTCGTCGTAGAAATGGATGTATTTAAAACTAAAATACATCTAGATACATTCATACCTGCGACAAGTAATTCGGAACGAAGGGAGTAGTAACTAAGAGAGATTCCTGTTTCCCTTAAGAAAAGCAGTTTTGCTAAGTCTTAGAGGGTGTTTGTTTCTAGGGACTTTTTGGTGTAGGGACTAGAAAAAATCCTCTTAAAGACTTTTTAACCAAACAGAAGAGACTAATAGGGACTAAAAGTTGCTTTTTGGGACTAAATAAAGAAGACTCTCGAGGAGAGTCTTTTTTGGGACTTTTCGGGACTTTTCCAACAATGCCCCTCCCTGCACCCGTTGCCCCGCCGCCACATGGTGTTGTTTGGTTGTTATTTTTCTGTATACTAGGAGTAACATGGCCTTTTACATGTCATTTAATAACCTTTAAGAAGGGACTAGGGACTTTTTAGTCCCTGAAAACAAATAGGGAGAGACTTTTTAGTCGATTGAGACTTCGTTATGTCTCAGTCGATGCTATATGCCTTTTTTTTACGAGAAAATTTCCGATCTATTCATCTTCAATCATGTCAGTACAACGAATACCAAAAATAATAGAAATTACATCAGATCCATAGACCACCTAGCGGCGACTACAAACACTGAAGCGAGCTGAAGGCGTGCAGCCGTCATCGCCCCTCCATCGCCGGAGTCGGGCACAACTTGTTGTAGTAGACAGTCGGGAAGTCGTCGTGCTAAGGTCCCGTAGGACCAGCGCACCAAAATAGGAACCGCCGCATATGAAGAATAATGTAGATCAGAAGGATCCAACCCGAAGACACACGAACGTAGACGAACAACGGCAAGATCCGAGCAAATCCACCATAGATAGATCCGCCAGAGACACACCTCCACACGCCCACCAACAGTACTAGACGCACCGCCGGAACAACATTTGTTTGTGCTAGGAACAACAAATAATGAATGTTGTACCCGAAGAAGATGACAAAGGTTACAATTGATCATATCATATGGTAAAGAAAGTTTGAAACAAAATTGAAGAACACTCATTTAGCATGTTCACTTCACAACCACCTAAAATTAGCGATTCAGATAAAATGACTGTCGCTATCTCTCATTTTTGTTAATTACTACATATATTTGAATGATGGAACATTGATCAATTAATAATGCGCAAGTCCCATGGGACGGAACTAAAGCAACAGAACTTTAACCACCATCGTGTGAGTGTGCACGCATTCCATAAGGGGTCAGTTTCAGCAAGACATTACACATCTATATCGTTTCATCTACTTAGGTACCTACGCATGCTCTTGATGTCAAGTATCTTCTCGTGCTTGTCGAGATCTGCATCGTCAACGTCATCACCATCACCATCGCCAAGATTGTAGTGATAAGCCTCATAGTCATCATCGTCGTATTTTGAAGAGGGCACGTAATCACAACAATCACATAGAGTAGGCTTGGAGCGGTAATACGCATAATGAGTGTCATTGTAATAGTCACTCCAGTACTCGTGGTCATCAAAGGTTATCCGGGAAAACCTCGCTCGTAGGTTGTAATCCATAGGAGAGCCACAATCTCGCATGTTTAGGTACTTTAGATCATGGCAGTTGTTAAGGATGGCTGTTAGCCCTTCTTTGTCGAGGACAAAACCGACAAGATGCAAGGAACGTAGCTTACGCATCCTGGCAACCGCAAATGCTACCTTGTTACCATTTGCGTAGTACCTTCCTGTGACAAGTCTGAAGTGCTTCAATAGTGGGCAGGCTCTAGCAGCAATTTCAACCAGCTTCAATGTATACGTTTTTGAAAGCAGCGTAATTTCGAGCTCCTCGAGAAGAGGCAACATCTTGATTGCCTTTGCAAATCCTTTGTCAGAGATATGGGTCACAACGAGATGAAGGCTTTTCAACGAGTGGGCCCTGCAAGTTTGCATTAGATATGACTATTATTATTCGTGACAAGTACGTAAGTAGGATATTCAAAAATGCATAAGCAACCTTCTGTCCTTCGAAATAAATTTGACATTCAAATATATACAGAAACGACCTTTCCTCCTTTAAAGAATAATGCAATAAAAATATCTCAAAAGACAATGGCAATTGGAGGGGCCATGAGAAGAGCACTCCCTTTACCCTTCGATTTATGCGAATTGAAGTCCCAGCTAATCGGACAAGGGAAGCCTAACAAAAGTACGAAAGAGATCAGGGTGATAGGGGAAGGAAATTAAATCCCGTACCGCTCGGCGAGAAAGAGGAGTGTGTCGTCGTCGACGTGCTCGCACACGAGGGCCTCGCACTGCCCCGCGCTCAGCCGCAGGGCCTTCCGCACCATGGACCTCGTCTCCAGGTTGAACATGGGTGGGTAGGACCCCGGGGCGTACCACAGGCCGCCGCTCAGGTCGATGCGGCGCCACAGCGCCGGCTCCTCCCGGGCGACGCGCCGCCAGGAGCGGCACACGCCCGTCACGCCGCCGAGCAGGAGCTCGGCCTGGTCCAGCCTGCGGAAGATGCGCGAGATCAGGTCCGGGTGCAGCTCCGCCCAGTCCCTCTCCGGCAGCGGCACGGGCGTGTACTTGAACACCGTGACGTGGAACGTCCGTGCTCTTCTCTTGGAATATCGACGGCTTCGTGGTGCCGCCGCCGGCGGTGACGACGGCATCGAGATGCGGAATTGTGGTGGGCGTTAACGACGAGCGAGCATGTCGCTGATCGTCTGACCGAGCTGGCACTCGCTCCGATCGGTCGATGTGGTTTTATAGTGTGCGAGCGGCAGGTCGGTTCCTGTTTTCTTGGGCTGTGTTAGGTCGGTTGCTGGTTAGCATCAATTTTCTCACAGCCCGTTTGTGATGGGCCAGGCCTACATGTTGAGCCTCCTACTGTACTAACGGGCTGATGTATGCCAATATTTGACCTTCTTCTCTAAGAAGAGAGAAAAAAATACATGGTTTGAGCTATGCTCCTAATAAAAGAAAAAACAGGACAATTTAATTATCCAATCAACAGTTATGAAAAAGAGAGAGGAAAACTCTAGCTGTCACAGCTGGTTCTCCTAGTGTTATGAAAAAGAGAATTCAAACACCGAAAATGCATAGGAGCACATGCGGGCACACAGCCCCTCATATCTGACCAATAAACAAGCATAGGGATATGTACTGCTATATTAGTATGAGGGTATTTTTTATTTATGCTTTGATTTAGGAATGGTGTAGAGGGTTGTATTCACTGCACAAAGTGCCCCATCTAGCCCACTTTGTAGCACCCTCTTGTTCTAGATGCATTTATTCTTGTAATGGTCACATTGCCAATCAACGTCATCTCTTCAAATTCAAAGCTATTTTGCTAATTTACACCTTTCTAATAAACCATAAATTTCTTATGATACTAATTCCTAGGAAATTATGTAAATAAATATGAGAAAAAATTCAAGATATTCCATGTTATTTTTATCGTAAGTGAAAAAACTGAGAGCGGCATGGTAATAATTCTATCAACCTTTTAATAATAATCTCTGGATTGATTGAGCCATATGGTTTGTACCATATAACACATGTAATATTTTGTTTGTACCAAGTTCCCAGGAAACATCTTTGAATAATAATTCCTAGGAAATTATGTAAATAAATATGAGCGATCTTTAACACATTTCATGTTGTTTTTATAATAAATGAAAAACTTAGGACGTCATGGTAATAATTCTAGAAATTTTTTCATAACAATCTCATGATCTTTGGAATTATTCTCTTCTAAAAGATCTGAGAATTTAGTAATGCAAATTCTGAGAAAGGTGTAATTAATCGTCGTGATCAAAATTAATGTATCATGTCACATGCACACAAACAAACTGTTGTGTTTACCGTTTCTATCTTTATAGTTTACAGTGCTTGCTTTTATTAAATAGACATGTACCCAAAATCTTTACCATTCAATGCTTCATTCAAATCTTTGCTATGCTTTGCCAGGCACACTATCTCGGATTAAATGAGTATAGACAACTCTTTACTTTTTGCAAATACACAAGCGCGTTGTATTGCGATCTCACTTCCAATTGAATGAAAACATGTACCGATCCCCAAACGAACCATGAGTGACTTTTATTACAGAGGGGTGCGTTGGCGTGTGCTCCTTGTTCGGGTTCATTTGAACCCTTCTTCTTTCTACCATGTCAACAAAAATGTTAATTTTAGTCTTGGTAACTTTGGTATGAGCGGGATGATAACTATGACATTTGCATCCTACTAACTTCAACATTAGCATCCCGGTAACAAAAATGGCATGATAAAGCTGGTAACTATGTCGTGAGAAGGACGATAACTATAACGTGAGAAACACAGTAACTTTAACATGTGCAACATGGTAACTTTGCACAAAAGTTACCGGGGTATGTTTAAAAATTCCCCTTCCCTTGTTGAAAGTTGCCATGGTGTTCTGTGCGTAGGTTAGAAGTATGGTTTTGAGACGAAGGTGGTGGCATCCAAAAAGAGGGCGACGGGACATGAAGTTTCGACATACTAGATCCCATGTTCCAAAAGTTATTGTGATGTTTATACATAAGTTATCAAATTTTTGGTTCATACATTACCATGCTATTTACAGAAGTTGTCGGGGTAATTTTTTCCCAACAACTGTTTCTATCTTAGATCAAAAGTTATCGCGGTGTTTGAACATAAGTTATCAAGTCTTTGGTTCATATATTATCATGCTATTTATGCGTGAGTTACTGGTGTAATTTTTTAAAACTTATTTTCTCCTAAGGTCAAAAGTTACCACGGTGTAGGATCGATGTCCCCTAGGTTATGGACGAACGAAAGAAGCCGGTTGTTCAGGCAGCAACACCCATAACTGTGATCCAGTCTTGGGTCATGTTGGTCCATATGGGAGATGTTCGTCGGAGTGATACGACTGTCCTTAATTATGGTCCAATGTTAATCCGAAATAGGGAGAGGATGGCAAATTTGGACTACATCTACAACTGCAATGGTGTAGAGGCTCCCTGGATGCTTCGAATAAAAAGATCACCTTTGGCAAAGCTTGTGGAGACGTTTAGAAACAAGGGGCTGCTACAAGATAGCACCCGCACCTATGTGGAATAGCAAGTTTTCGTGTTCCTTCTTGTTGTAAGTGATAATCAGAGGTTCCTGGTTATTCACAACACGTCCGGGAGATCAATGGAGACTATTTATAGGTATTTTCTAAGCAAGTCTTGTATGCTATTGGGTGCTCACATGAGAGATGATCAAGGCACCAACTGGGCAAACTCCTAACAAGATTCTCAACAACCCAAGATGGTACCTGTATTTCAAGGTAAGCACTACTTACAATTCACGTTTCGACATGCTTGTATTGTTTTTGTACAGCCATAACACCATATTTTCATGCCATCAGAGGATTGCATTAGCACAATAGACGGTACTCATGCGACTGCTAGATGTCGAGGTCATAGGCTGCATCATACAAGGGTAGAAAGCACTACACATGTCAGAATGTGCTTGCTACTATTGACTTTGATCCGAAGTTCAGATATGTGTTAGCTGGCTAGGAAATGTCGGACCATGATGCTAACATTCTTGCTGACGGCATGACTTGACTGGTTGGTCACACTATCCCCGATGACAGGTTCTACCTAAGAGATGTTGGCTATGCATGTCAGCCTGGTGTTCTTCCACCCTTCACGAAAATGAAGTATCATCTGAATGAGTTCTCTTTCATGAACTATCTTGGGTTTGCACAAGAATTTTTCAATTTTAAACACTCTAGCCTTAGAGTTATGGTTGAGAAGACATTTGGAGTTCTGAAGAATAGATTTAAGATCCTGAGTCAGAAGTCATTTAACCATTTTACCACCCATATTAGGCTTGTTCTTGCATTTTTGCATCCTCCATAACTGAATCCTATAACAGGGTTGTGATGAGTTTGTGCCGAGGGAGGAATATGTGATGGCTGATGATGGTGATACCTCTGGCCATAGTGTGGATGCATTTGACAGTGAAGTTTGGAAGAGCAAAATATTGGAGTGATTTGATGCAATGTGGGCAAATAGAAGTTACGCAAAGATCTAAAGAAGAAGAAGCAACAGAAGAAGAAGAAGCAGGAAGAAGACGGCAATGGATTTCCTCCTAATTGGGCACGATGACCTTTCCCTTATTGAACCACCAGATAGCACAACATAAAAAAATTAAACACTGAAAATTGAAAAGGACACACACCAATAGTACTGAAGGCCAAAATTACAATCCTTTTTACTCAGCAATCCTTGTCTCCAATTAAATGGTTTGATTTGATCATGTCATGTTTGTTGCTCCATGAATCTCCCAAGCATTCTAATTTTAGCAGCAACCAAATCCTTGCTCCAAATCCACCAAACCAAATCACATGTAAAAAACAGGTGGAATCAGGGTGCGCAATCCAGACTAAGATCCAATAGTAAGCAAAAAGATGACAAAGTAAACAGAAATAACTATGCGAGCAGTAGTACAGGAGAAACAAAGCAACATACATGATGCCTGGATGCAAATTGGGCATCGGCACATAGTTGATGTGCCTACTTCTTCACTGATGCGGCATGTAGATGGATGACTACGTCAATGCCGATGGTGCCAAGGGCAAAGGTGGAGTTGAGAATCAGCAAGGGCAGTGGTTGTGTATCTGTAGAAGGGGAGGCATGAGAAAATGGACGGTGGCGCCACTGATTTTTTCCCTTCAAGTTACCCATGTGGCTCGGTTCTTCCTCCTCCCAGCTATCCTTGTAGCCGGGTGGGTAACATTTTCTCTCAGCATCCGGTACTGCACCTCCACTCAGGCATAAGCCTCGTCATGGCCACTGACTGCAACATCCATCCGCGGGGTAGTCTTGTGACTATAGTGACTGATGGGATGGATGTCGTGTGACACAGACTAAGCGAATTCGTTGTATATTTCTAGTTGTGTGTTCCTCCTTTTACATTGTAAATGATGCTCTCACAGTCAGAACCCAATTATGCTCAAAACTTGAAGAACGGACAATCAAATTATGTTAGTTATGTTCTTTAGAAAAAAAGAGAAGAAGTGTAATAAAAAAGAGAAATTTGATCAGCTTGATAAACAAAGTTATATTGAAAAATTATATCACTAAAATAGCAAGTTCAACTAAGTGATAACCATGGTGCATTAGAACATACAAAGGAGTGGATATGCAGACTGGTAGAGAATAACTCAAGAGCTAGCATTTGATTTTGGACACATAAAATTTAGTTTCTTGTCTTCTTGGAGGAGTGATCTCAATTCACAATTTGAGCACCTTGTTTGGGCAGATAAAACCACCTGAGAAGCATATGCCAAGCCAAAAGAAAAACCTTACTTTCTTAACACGGAACAAACCAACCCTAATCATCCCTAATGTCTTATGCTTAGTGCTCCTTATGCATTTCAGATTTATAGTGTAACTATTACCTGGCCAGGAGGCGATTCATGCAGTAGCATAGCACGAAGAACACTTGGCGGCTGTCCAGAGACATGTCCTCTTGTGCAGATCCTTCCATCATCTCCGGCCTGAGTTATGGGGCACCGATCGAGATAACTGACCTCTTTGTGCAGTTGCTGGAGCACCATGGAGAAGAAGAGGCTGCCCAATGGTAGTCCCTGAAGCCAAGAAGAATAGGGGAGGGATGATTAGGAGTCCCTGCACCGATAGTCGCCATCATTCCTCAATGTTGCTTGTCTCGAGCTCTCCTCCTCTGCAGGTAGCGCCCTCGCTGCTCACCCCATCGGACCCTCATGAGCTACCTAGCCGTGTGCGCCGCCTCCAACCTTCCTGATGGGAGAGATTGGAGGAGGAGGAGCAATGATGAAGAGAAGAGAACGGGGGAAGAGGAAAAAGAGAGATGAGGGGAGCGCACCAATTCAACTCCCTCAGCAAGGCCGCGATGCCCGCATCGCTGAGATGTAGGAGAACGTCGTGCACGCGCTGCGACCAGGAGTGGTTGGTGCAGAAGGCGACCCACTGGTTTGGGACATGCGTCGGCGCGGCGACTCGTCCACCATCGCCTTCTTGTTCTTACGGTCGGCCGGCCCCTCGTGCGTGTCAGACGTGTACCTGCCGGCGGGGGTGCCTTTTGTCGCTCGGGTGAGAGAGGAACATCGTCGCTGGAGGTTGGCGTCGACAGTGGCGGCGGCGGCGAGGGGAGGTCGGGGAAAGAGAGACAAAACGAGATGGGCGTGCTTGCGGGCTTCAAGGGGTTGAATGGGCTTCGAGTGTAAACAGGCCCGATTAACCAGAGGCCACCGTTTTTTCTACCGGAGTAGCAGCCCCTTAGGACAGCGGCCCAGTCAGCGAGAAACTGAGCATCGGACCATGTCAGCCTTCCCAAATTGTCACGGGAGTAGCGGCCCAATAGGCTAGCGCTTGGTGGTAGCGATCGAAGCTACCAGGCGCGAGATTTCGAGCTAATCGCACGACCGAAAATGACTGAAACTGACGATCGAAACGGTCAGGAATGTTAATGGCCTGAGAGGACTGGGATGGTGCTCAGTTATAATATATCTAAATGACTATTAATTTGTACCGCAATTTATTAGTAGTTAGAATGAACTGTCATTTATTTACTAGCTAGTACTCAAACAATGTTTATTTCAAACTACATATCTTAGTGTCATGTAAGGTAGGGTCACCACTAGTAAGAATGAACGATCATAACATAGACCATGCATAATCAAACACTAGGTAGTGCATCAGCCCAGCCTAACACAGGCCACCAGACATAAAAAAAGTCGCTTTGCTAGCACAGCCAACCTTCATACACCTTGTCAAATTACATACACAACGAGTGTGGTGTTTTGGATCTCGGTCTTTATGAAGGCCGAACTTTTGAAAAATAAAATAAAATTCAAAGATGTCGGTTTTAAAGAATTTGAAAAAAAAATGTACAAATAAATAAGGATGTGAGGTGTATGTGTGTAAAATTTCAGGATGAACTACATTGAAATGCGACCTATACAAAAAAAGACAAATTCATGGCCTGTCTGGGAGGATAAATAGTATCATATATTAAAAAACTCTAGATTTGTTTTTTTTTCTTCTCACTACCTCATTTCAACGTATTTCGTCCTGAAAATTTTACACATTTGTGCATCATGCCTTCATCTATCTCTGTATTTTTTTTTGAATTTTCTAAATGTAAAAATATGAATCTTCATAAATTTTGAATTTTGCATTTAAAGTTCTCCGTGGAGCTCGACCTTCAAAAGCAATTTCTGAACACAACATGTTTTTTTTTGCCTGTATTTAGCCAGCGACACACCAAAGTCATGGTGAAAGACCCCTGTTATCCTAAAAAGAAGGCCCCTGTTGATTAAGCATTTTCGCTGGACGTCGACGTGGCAAAAGAGACTGCCAAACGGGCAGGTCGCACCCGAACACCAAAAGAAAATTCCCCCTCCGAGTCTCTTCCGCCGGAATCAAGGTCGCCGCCTAACCCCTCCCTCCGTCGCCGACGAAGCTGCTGCCTCCGCCGCCGAGAGGAGCTCCGAGTTCGTCCACGACCTCGCGTTCCCGCCTCTGCGCTGCCGCCGCCGGCCCCTGCAGCCGCTCCAACCTGTGCCATCCCCGTCACCCCGTCTGTGACGAGCTCCGCATCCTCCCGTGCAGGGACTCCGACCCGTGCTGCCGCCACCAACCTCCCCTCAAGCGGCAAGGTGAGGCATCTCCGCCCTCCCTCTTTCATGCTTTCTTTCTGTTTATATTACCGTCTCTTGGATCTGTTAGTGGGCACATATCGGTATGCTGCTTGGAGGTCATGTATTGGATCTGTTAAGTTCCAGTTATTTTGATTAGGATGTGGTAAACCATAGGGATGTAATAATGTGCGGATATTGAACCTGCCAATGTCTGTTAAGATGTGTATGGTGTTTGATGTATGCTTTCTGCGAACCATCAGAATGTTCATATCACTCCTGAAACAGCTAGAGCTAATAACTAAATCTATGTGCACTATAAATGCTATATTGTCTAGATTTATCCTACATCTGTTTAAACCTGGAATCACAATGGTCCAAACTGTGTTTACTTGTTCTCTCTCCTTCATGTCTCGCCTCACTGCTAAAACAAAAGCATCGCTGCCGCCTAGGGGTCCCAGATCCACCGGACAACCCCGCCGAGCTGCACCACTCCCGTGCAACAAACCGTTTGTAACCTTCACTGGCATTGCCAGCCGCTCCTGCAGGCAAGCCGGTGGTTGACGGGAGAAAATTAAACAGCAAAGATACAAATTGGGGAGTTACGGCGACGGTAGCCTTTTAGATAAGAGTGGCATTAAAGACACAGAAAATAGGGGATATGGTAAATGAAAACTGGATAAGCAAATTTGGGGTTTTAGGGAGTTCTGTGTGAGGCTTAGCTGCAATTGGTGGCAATATTGTTCTTATCGTAGAGTAACTTCTTAACTGTGGCATCATGGTTATGGCAAGGTGCATGAGTTTCCCCTTTTTGTATGGTTGCATATTGCCGTTTATTTAGAGCTGCTGTTTATTTGGAGCTAGTGTTTTGTTCAGTAATCGTGCATACCACCGTGTATTTTGAGAGATTTGTTTTAAAGCTGGGTTGGTAAGAAAGTAAAAAAAAACGCAGCTAGGACAGTGAGATGGATTAGTAAGTTAGCTTGTGACTACCGGTGTCCTTGACCTAGGTTGGTCAGAATTCACATAGTTGATCTATTTTGGAGAGGTTGGTAACAAAGTGAACAGTAAATAGTTTGGGATGCTCATTCGAAGTATTGGTTTACCCGACGAAGTTATTGGCAGGATCTTATGTTATAACCCAGAGTATTGCCTGCTATGGTTTTATGTTCAAATGGGTCTGTATTTATGTTTTCACTCTTGCATTATTGCATATATTTTTTGGCACTAAGCAAATAGCATGCATTTGGATATAGGTGTAGCACTCCTACAACTTTTGGAAACTCACATGACTTAACATATACTTAGTGCATCGTATATCTTGCTTAGTGTTACAGATTGTTGGCATGGTGCTGTGATTATCATATGTTTATGTGCAGTAACATCGAGCTTTATACCTGCTTTTATGCTTACAAGTGGTGATATAGTATGAATTTGAGGCTGTCGATGCCCACAAGAGAAACTGTGTTGGCTTTTCTGAATAAATACTGACTTGATCGGATTTTAGTGTAGTGCGGCGGCACTTAAGGCAGAATTAGTACCTGGGATGTTACATATCATTCTACATTTATGTGTC